>NW_026533205.1:1142500-1307500 GCF_028296485.1 Oppia nitens
GTGTATTTTGCTGATGATTGACAAATTTTGATGTTTTATCCGCGATGTCGTCAATTTGTTTAAGAATATTGTCTTTTTCGTTAAACAGTAGTTCCAGCTCTTTATATCGCAAATTCACCAAATTATTTTTGCTGTAGTTGCGGTGAAAAATTGATACACTATTGTTGTGATTGTCTGTAACAAATTGAAGTGAGCCAAAGGACACATTGACGGTACCAACTTTTTTCTCTTTAAACACAATTTCTCGTATAAGATTAAAAAAGTCGTCGGATTGAATTACCAGCAGATCATCAAACATTTTACCATCTTTTAGGTCGGTTATGATAATATAAAAAAGTGTTGAATTCAAATGTAAAACACATTTTACTGATACTACTCTTTTGAAATTATTAGTAGTACTAAGAGTTAGAAAAAAACCAGAAACTTCTGTGTGAGACATTTTCAATGGTAAAATAAAAGTTAACTACTGTATTTATATACAAAGTAAATAAATGTTGATGTAATTAAAACTTATTTTTATTGGTTATAAATACAATGATATATGCATTTATTATGTTAACTCAATAGTGATTGGTTCTGATTCCAAGTCCATTGACTCTTCAGGTACTATTTCCTGAATAGGTGTAATCGTTGACTCAATAGCTACAAATTTATTCCATATCCAAGGTTTTAATTTAATTATGTGTTTAATATCCATTCTAGTTAGTATCATTGCAGCTATTTTCAGTTGTTTTTGATAAAGTATTGTCAGTTTTAAATATGGGTCTCTAGTGATGTATAGCTCATTATTTTTCTCATTACGATAACCACTATTTCGTTGTTTTAGTTTTCCCACGAGCCATAAATATTGATCTAATTTTAGACAAACACTCAATAATGGTCTATAACTAGGGCTATGCTGAGTTATTTTAATTAATTGTATTACACTATTTTTATTTTTAACAGCAACTAATTTAATGACTTTAGCGTAGCCATCACAACCGGGAATTATTTTAGTGCTCATTATAGTACTATTATACTTGATGAGAGATATACTACATCAACATTAATTAGTCTTATATAGTAGTTAAAAATAAATAACAGTATATAAGTAGCATTATATATAAGACTGTAAAAGTAAAATTCAAAAGCAATACAAATAACAATCAAAATGTCTACAAGTATTGTTGATACGCCTAAAAGAGTTTTTAACTATGAGCACGTTTACACTCATATTATTACAAATAAAAAATCTAATTTCAAAAAAGTTATTCGATTGAGTAAATCAGAAGACCAAATGCGTGTGGATATACGACTGGCTTTTGCTAATGAAGATGAGAAATTACAATATACGAAACGCGGTGTTAACTTAAATGTGGACGAGTTTCGTCATCTAATTGAAGATATTAAAGCAAAAGGGATTGATGGCAATATTGAAGACATTGGAGATATTGATAGGACTATTAAGTTCAAGAAAGATGATAAAGGTTTTTACAACATTATTGTTGTAAAATGCCTCTTAACATATGCTAGTGTTAGTTTGACGTCATATGAGATCAAAAATATAATTATACTTAATGATGAAATATTTAAAATGTATACTAATAATTAAATAAAGAGATTTAAATTTCATCAATGTTTATTTTATTGAGTTTCACTGTCATAAAAGCAAATGTGTTTTTCAAGTAAGTGTTTAGTTGCTTTAAAATGACTAAAGTGTATGGTCGCGATAGTTTTGATCGTTATGGTGACGACTTGTGTGGACTAATAATAAAACACTTACCTGCAAAAAGTAAAGTTACTTTACTTACTGTTAGTAAACAATGGCAACGAATGATATTTACAAATCAACAAACACTCAGAATTGCTGAGTTTGATGATGAATGGGATGTAGACCACAATAGTATAAGTCTTTGGTCAGATGGTTATCGAGAATCATTACAAAAAGTATCACAAGATTTTAAGCAAATCAAACTATTGGAATTTGATGTGTTTTATCGATTTAATGAGACGTTTTTTAATTCGTTTCGTCATTTGAAGCAAATTAATATTTATACGGCCGTTCAATGCTTAGCAATAGAGAATGTTCGGGGGATACTTCGTCAAAACTTTCCAGAACGGATAAAAGCTATACGTTATATGAACACAATTAATTTCAAGAATATGAATCAGTTTATTGAGTTTATTAATAAATTCGGTTCTAAAGCCATTGAATTACACGTAGGTGGATCAGTTGATAGAAATACTGTATGTAACCATTTGGCGACTCTACCTCAACTAAAAGTTCTCAGTGTGGATCAAAAGTTATGTCAAGGAAATTGGAAGTCAATTATAAATAATCAAAATATCACTAATTTAAGATTGAATTTTGTCGACTTTTACAACGCCATAGAACTGTACAATGTTATGCCTACTACACCAAATAAAATTCAGTTTACATTAAATTCATCACACAATATTGAGATGTATGACGATTATAAGATGGTTCGGTACTCATTGAAAATGCTTTTCATAAAAGGACACTTCTTGTCACCGTTTGATTTTGTCAACTCAGGATTCAAATGTCTTTATGTTAGAAAATTTAAATTATTTATTGCTCACAGAATGCTAGAGCCGTTTTGTATAAATATATTTAAGACAAAAATGATGGATATTTGTGAAACCGTTATACTCAACACAAGTATAAACATATATTTAAATGTTGACAAATATCTAAAGCCGCTAATAATGAAACCAAATATAACCACATACGTTTTAATGGAATACGGGTTTAATCAACGATTATTGTATTTATTGGTACTTAAAGCTGAGACTTACCCCGACAAAACAATTACTGTATCAATGTTTGGACCTCCATTGAATAAATACTGTAAAAATAATTTAATTATATATACTTATACTAAATTAATTAAAGACAATATTGTAATTACATAAATAAATTTATTGAATAAAAAAATTAATGTGATTGATAATAATTATTTAGCCATTTCCATAATAAATTGCATTTATTTGAAGCGCAGCGCAGGAGTTTTCGATCGGGAACAATTCTATTGTGAAAATGACACGGGAGACCACCATAAAATTGTTTAAGTTTTGAATAGTTGGGACATTTGTATTCATTGAGATTAATATACGGTATTTTCCATAAGTCCAATATAATTGCCAATTGTTGGTTTTTTATGGCCAAATATGGTTTATCGTGTGATTTAATTTTATGATACATCATATATATCACTTGATTAGGTTCGAGAGATGAGTTGTGAGTGATATCGGTGTTGTGGGCTCTCAATGAAAAGCCAAACAGATTGTTAGCCAAATATAAATTAGTTATACGGTCTTTAAGGTCCATATCAACAAAGCGAAGGTCTGTGTCACACAGTTCACACTGTTTAAGTGTATGTGATAACACACATACTTCCCGCGGATAAAACACGCCATCAACAGTGAAACCCTGTGCATCCATAACACCGCATATTTGATTAATTTTTTCCATTACTTACTAAAAAATTATGTCTTTCCGTACGAAAATTACTAAAGTTTAAGTAGTTTAGCAATTTTAGCAACTCTTCCAAGTCTTTTATATCATTTAATTGCTTGCCTTCTTCTATAAAGTATTTTTTAATTTCCTTTGAAAAATATGTTGACGGTTCAACCAAATATGGCGCGTGTAGATTTGCGTCACTCAAAACTATCAATAGTTTTTCGTCATATAGTTTCTCCATTTGTTTATAAACCACTCTATACTGACGTATATCTTTATACAAATGTGATAAGCTACAGCTGCCATCTGTATAACATATCTGCCAACTTATCATTAATATCACTACTGAAAGTAAATATTTTACAAAAGTTATCAAAGTTCGCGCCATTGAAATAATTTGATAGAAAAAATACACAATATTTTCCACATGTAGTTGAGTATACACTTTGAAAATTAATAGTGTTATAGAACCAACCACTACTACTGTTGTCTTTTATAAAGTTTATGATTTCTTTGTGTAGTGGGGGTAAGCCAAATGAATCAAAATAAACTACACTGTTATTATATTTATATATTGCAACCCAATGTTCTCCTGGTTGATTAGCTTTATCTGTATTTACAATTAATCCACTGTTATTAGGTATAGTATTAGGTAATTCATCTCTAGGATAGGTGCCATAATACTTGATACAGCTACGAAAATATTTATTTATTTCTAATGTATTCATGAAAAGTCTTTAACAGCAAATCGGTTTTTCTGTATTTCAATTAAACTATCGTATTCACAATATATTAAAGCAGTTATTTGTTCGGCTAAAGGGTAATTAAATTTTAATTCAATTCTAAGTCCACCTCTTTGTAATGGAGATACATAACCACTTTTTGCAACGCCATCTGATAGGTCAGGTATGAAATTAAATGCAAATATTGAAAAACCTTCGGCAAATTCATCTTTTGTAATGTCACAAGTAGTATGGCTCAGCTGATTACTAACTTCAAATAAACTAAAGTATTCTCTAATATATTTATCATTTTGAAAGTCAGGTGTATACGGTTTATGCGGGTACTGTTGACCATTTAAATAACAAGCAATATGCCGTAAACTATAGTGTTTAAAATAAAATGGATTAAGTGTTTGAGAGCCGTTATAAGCATCATTACTAACAAATGATATATACAGCTTCCTAGGTAGAACACCACTCTCAACATTATTCAAACAATAATCAATACTATCCTTTGGTATAGTACATGTTTTTACTTCACGGCGGGTAATAAAATATAGTGCAGGTTTATCTTCTTCAAGCATTTTATTATGTGCTAGTACTACTTGTGAATGAACAATTGACCGATGAATATAAAGTCTAGTATCTATAATGTTAACTTTTGGAACAATAGATTTATCATACATTAAGTAGAAATCGGGAGAGTTTGGATGTATTTTTATATTAATAGTTACACCACCTATTAGTGATTTTAATTGTTGAGATAAATCCAAATGTAATTTTCCATACAATTCAATATGACGGCTAACTGCTAGTTTTTTACCTTTTGGTGATAACCGTTTTTGTCGCTCTAAGTTATGATCATTAAATGGGTAACTATCTTTAACCCACATTGATGTTTGCATATGTGTTGACTTTGATTGAGAAGATGTATTAAGTAATGCATCAAAATAAGCAATATATGGATAATTAATAGATGAACTGGTGATAGTTGTTTGACCTATTTTTACATCTATTTGTTTTATAAATGAGTTTAATAAATAATTAACGGGTGATATTTTTTTCCAATCGTCAGCCGTAATATCGGGTGATTCAGTTTTAGTTAACTCAATTTGCAAACATAGGTACAATTCAGATTTATTTAAATTGATATATTCATTGATTCCAGTAGTTATTTCAAATTCAATGGGTGAATCAGCTTTTATTGTAGTTAGCGGTCTGTGATCTGTTTGTATATCTTTTTCAATCATTAATTGAGTTGGAGGGACACCAAATATATCCAACTCCGGTAAAGTCATTAAAGACGACAATGGATGAATAGTAGTCATTATATTAGTGTTGGTTTTCTTCCTGATTTACGACTACGTTTACGTCTTTTATATACTTTTTTAGTGACTTTACGTTTAGATTTATTTATTCTGCGCTTGCGTCTTCTTCTTCTAATACCCATACCTCTTTGACGCTTCATTGTACTGAGTTTATCACTTACGTCACTGAGTACTGTATCAGCAGTTTTAAGTAATTGGTTTTTACTGGCGTCACCTAGTGATTTACCTCTTAATACTTCACTACCTATACCTTGAAATGCTTCCCAACCTTGTTTTGCTATATATTTTAGTGCTGGTTGTATGTGTTTAAAAATTTTACCAAATATACCATTACCACCTTGATATCTGTGACCACTATATACTACTATACCGTTACCGGCTTGCGATTTATAATAATCAATGTATGGGTTATCCATCTTTTATACTTTTTTAATATGTAAAGTCAATGTAACTCTACCGAATTTAAATGGTATAGGTCTTCCACTGTCGTCTCTTATATAGATTTTAATTGTGTCAAATTGATTTAGTCTAACGGGTCTGTATTGTGGTGTCTCATAATTTAAGTGCACTGTATCACCAAATTTAGATTTACGTGGTATTTCAACTACACGTAGCAATGGTGCAAATGTGTCACCAACAAGAGATGGATATACAATATCAGTGTATAAGTATAATAAATGATATCCACCAGATATTTCTACTGGATGATGAGCTTTCACTTCATCATTTGTATATACATTATTAACTGTATAATCATTAATTGCATTTTCAGTATTATAATAATTATAGTAATTATTTCTATTTTTAAGTCCTAACAAACATTCAATCTCATCACCCAAGTTAACAAATACTCTAACAGAGTCTTCAAGTTTCCCACATATTAATGTAACGTAATTATTTACTTCATTATATATCAGCTTTGGAGGTACTATTCCTTTAAATTTAGCCAATATACTGTTTATTTCACTAATTAAATTTGATGGTCGTTCATAAAAACCGGCTTTAATTGTATAAATATTGGAGTCATTATTGTAGATATTACCCATCTCATCATATAACGATACTTTATAGTCATTTAAAATATTATACCATGATTTTGTATATGATATTTCTGTTATACCAACTAACCAATCAGTATATTTTGGTATACTTGTCAATAAATCATTTTGTGGATCAAATTTCATTACAGCACCTAATTTAGTTCGGAAATCGCTTAATGTATTGTCACCGGTACTAACATTAGAACTCAAAGTAATATATGAACTCATTTTATTCACAAATTATAGTATAATTTAATTTTGTACAATTCCACTTGGATTGATGAATTTTATTATTATATAAAAAAATAATTAAAACTAAAACAATAATTAATAAAGTTATTAAAATAGATATTATTTTACAAATCGTTATTTGTGACATCTTTTATAACTTTATTGCAAATACGTAATCTTGGATTAGGTAATATATATCCCAATGCGCTGGTCAATATGATTGTCCACAAATTTTTATTGCCGAAATCAAATGATAGATTAACTAAACTAACGACAATTACTAATGTTATTAAAAATACTTGTATTGAAAATAATATTAAGTCTGATGGACAAACTTTTTTGTTACGAAACATTTTCAATATTATCTGTCCAACTATTATAGCTTTCCGGATAGTTTAACCACTTTACAAAGTATTCAGTTTTTCCACGGCGTTTACGTTTTTTAATAACTTTTTCAATTCTGTACAGATTATCAGTAATTTGTTGCAATTCCTGGGGATAAAAGCGCTGCTCAAGTATATTTCCCTGTTCATCTCTTAGCTTAAAAACATACTGTTTATCACCTTTTATAGTATTTTCAACAGTAAATATTTGGTCTGTCCAACTAGGGTAATATCCTTTATCAAATGCTTTCATGTCATATACTCGTCTTACTTTATCACCAGTATTTATTTTGTTTGGGGTTAATTTAGTTTTAGAGAACAGGTTGTTATACACAAGTTTTTCATTAGTAGTAGAGACATCTATTGGGCGCATTTTAATTGATCGATGATATTGCAATAGTGGGTCAAATCAGCAAAATAGTTTTGTTTTTATTTAAATAATTAAAAACATAATTATTACATAAGTTAAATTATTGAAAACTTTCCCTATAATAAACAAATGCTTATATACACTAATATTTCAACATTAAATAATTTTATATTGAAGTCAAGGATATATTGTAAGGGTATTTTATTTGTTATACTCTGAAAAATTATTTCAAAAATTATTCTTATTTTTATTTGTTAAAAATTTATAACAGCACTAAAATGTTTTACAAAAAACCTAAAGGTAAACACCTTGTTTTTAAGGAAACTTTATCCAATATTTTGTGTTAAATAGAGTGTTAAAATAATGCACTAAAATGTTATAGAAAAAATTAAATAGTAAACTCCCAGTTTTAATAGTGATTAAATCCTGACTCAATGTGACACACTTTCTCCTCACGTACACTTTAGTATAAATAGAGGTGTCTCTCAGACACCAAAATCAGTTCTCCATTTGGAGTCATACTACGTGTATTACTTTAAAGTGAATTAATAAAAGTATTTGCATATTACTTTGTGTGTGTGTTTACTTTGTCATCGCGAATCAACTGTTTGGACATCTTAAGGGACGCCTTTGGACCTATCCACAACTACGCGGACAGCTAACAACTATTACGTAAGTAAATATTTTTATTATGAGAACTCCGGACCCCGTATCCGTTAACGGACGGCTCTTAGTGTACCTTATAGGCCCACGGTCCTTATAGGCCCACGGTCCTTATAGGCCCACGGTCCTTATAGGCCCACGGTCCTTATAGGCCCACGGTCCTTATAGGCCCACGGTCCTTATAGGCCCACGGTCCTTATAGGCCCACGGTCCTTATAGGCCCACGGTCCTTATAGGCCCACGGTCCTTATAGGCCCACGGTCCTTATAGGCCCACGGTCCTTATAGGCCCACGGTCCTTATAGGCCCACGGTCCTTATAGGCCCACGGTCCTTATAGGCCCACGGTCCTTATAGGCCCACGGTCCTTATAGGCCCACGGTCCTTATAGGCCCACGGTCCTTATAGGCCCACGGTCCTTATAGGCCCACGGTCCTTATAGGCCCACGGTCCTTATAGGCCCACGGTCCTTATAGGCCCACGGTCCTTATAGGCCCACGGTCCTTATAGGCCCACAGTCCTTCCAGGCCCACGGTACTTCCAGGCCCACGGTCCTTCCAGGCCCACGGTACTTCCAGGCCCACGGTCCTTCCAGGCCCACGGTCCTTCCAGGCCCACGGTCCTTCCAGGCCCACGGTCCTTCCAGGCCCACGGTCCTTCCAGGCCTTGTAACCCTATACGGATCCGAAACCCTAGATGGATCTGAATCCCTACACGGATCTGAAACCCTAGACGGGACTGAAACCCTAGACGGATCTGAAACCCTAGACGGATCTGAAACCCTAGACGGGACTGAAACCCTAGACGGATCTGAAACCCTAGACGGATCTGAAACCCTAGACGGATCTGAAACCCTAGACGGATCTGAAACCCTAGACGGATCTGAAACCCTAGACGGATCTGAAACCCTACTTGGGTGACAGAGCCTATTTGGGTGACAGAGCCTATTTGGGTGACAGACCCTATTTGGGTGACAGACCCTATTTGGGTGACAGACCCTATTTGGGTGACAGACCCTATTTGGGTGACAGACCCTATTTGGGTGACAGACCCTATTTGGGTGACAGACCCTACTTGGGTGACAGACGCTATTTGGGTGACAGACCCTATTTGGGTGACAGACCCTATTTGGGTGACAGACCCTATTTGGGTGACAGACCCTATTGGGGGACAAAACCTATTTGGGCTAAAGAATTAATTGGTCAGAGTAGAATAAATAGGAAACCGCTCGTTCCTAAGCCACGCATTACTATAAGTTATCACTAAAAGAGTCAAAACCGTAAGGTAAGTGGTGTATTGCCGAGTGTTTGGTTTACATAAGGAAGGTTAGACAAACTTAGATACCCGTAATGTACCCACTTCCCCTACATTTGGTGAGCAACGATGAGGGATCAAATGATACCCGAGACTGGCGCTGAGTCCGAGCCGAATGGCTTTGGGCGTAGCCAGTATTCAACATAAATTATAGGCCTGTCCGAGCATGATGTCTTAGGGCGTTGCCTATAATACATTTATCACTACGTAGTATGGAACCACAACCTTCAACGTCATATGAAAGTCCAGACTTTGCCCCGCTTAGCAAAGAAGAAATGGACGACTTCTTCACTACATTATCTACATACGATAACAATAAAATATTAGAAGAGATGCACTCACTCGGGTTTGATGAACTATTTTCTGGAACGTCACCTATTTCGAGTACAGATATCGATGCGATTTATGGTGAGTCATCACCAAAACGCATCAAAACTGAACCTTGTGATGAAACCATTACTAATATCAATGCGGGTGTTGAGCCAATTGTTCAATTTGTTGAAAATTTTCACGGCTGTTATGAAAACGAGATAACAGTTAAGACCGAGTCTGACCTACCCCAGACATGGGATACTGGTCTGCGGGCACCAGTGGATGGTAACTGGTGGTTATCTGATCAGTTAAAACCTGTAGATATACATTGGATGGAACAACTTAAACCTGATGTCATCACCGAATATTCACCAATAAATCCAAAAATGGCACCAACGGAAATTTTATTGACCGATAATTGGCACACATACGACACGTACGTTACAGCTGTTGGTATCTCGTCAAGAGAAATTGTCATTGGACTCAACACTGGATATCTATACGTTTACAGTCTCGACGGCTATCAATTCCGTTTATCAATGGTAGCGACAACTGATGAGGTCACATGTATAGTTCCACTCAACGACTGTGGGATTTACATAATTACTGATAATAGTAACATATACTATTTTAATGCAAACACGTATAACATTACAAACATCGGTGAAGAGCGTGTAGTTTCACTACAGAAAACCGAGTTTGGCATACTAGGGATGACCTATGGAGGGCGATTAATCCGAATCAATGACGGCAATATTCACGACGTCACTTATGAAATTATTGGATATTTGGCAACAGGAGTAACAGATTTTAGTATACTATCTGCTCGTCGATTCTTCTATCCAAATGACGGACTTATCCTACTCCTACAAAATGGCGAGAACGTGGCGTTGATTAGAGTTTATATTGAAAATCACTCATTCAACTATGAACTTATATATCACACAAGATTGTTATCATTCGACAACCAACCGCTTAATTTATACACAATCGGGGAAATGAAGATTGTAGGCGTTGAACTGTCAGAAACTGGACAACTGCTTTATAGCTTTGACGTTAAAGCTATGTTACAATCAAAGCTGGAATTTCAAACCTATCGATTACCAGAGTCCCACGTTAGGAAAATAGCCATCGGAGCCGGGGAAATGATGGTTGTATGTGATTGTAATCTAATATACATTTACGATATGCAGTTCATGACAGTTAAGTACACTGTACAGATGGAGAATTTTATAACATATCTACAGAAATATAAAAACCGTTTAATGATCACCGGACTAACCAATGGATATTTGCTAATAAACCGCTTACCACAAACTGGAAAATGTTGTACCCGTTGTGAGAACTTTTTGCCACAAATTATAAATGGGTTCCCTAGTGGATTTATCGTTTGCCAACATAGCTTTATTCGATATAAATAATTTATATATCCCTATATTTGTATATCTTACAATAATTACCTATAATAAAATTGGTGTTGGATTAATAAATAGTATTATTTATTATAGACTGTATGTGTCCGAAATATTTTCCGTACGGGAAACCGAGGAATAACACCTGTTATTCTTACTGTCCTTTTTGTCATATTTTGGTTGACGACAATCTTATGCTATTACATTGTCGTGAGTGTAATAAACGTTTGAGCGAATCAAAATTCAACGAAGACCAACAAATTGCCGAAAGTTATTTATACATCTTCAAGTATCTGCCGATCAAACAGTTTGAAGTACGTTCCAAATACTTGATTGATTTCAACAAAGAAAAAGTATTCAATTGTGTGGATAGTTTATACAAACTTATTAACGCAACCAAACGCGGACTTATATTCATTTTGCCATTAAATTTTCCAATACCGAGATATTGTAGAAAACAGTTTATAAACGAGTTTTATTCATTGATAACCGAGAAAGTAGACTTACTACCAACATTTTTGGACTCACCTTTGTTGGATCATACGTTTTTCTTAGAAGCTATAACTGAACCATTAATTCTTGACGTACGCAACGATCGACTAACTGCTTAATTGTCATAAGCAGAACAGTTTAATGCCGTATAGAATTAGAATACACGGAATTTGGCAAGACATTAAACTAACACCTGAAGAACTAGTTACTGTAGCTTCGGGATTAAATAATAAAAGAAAGCAACTACTTGGAAAAAGGTCATACAATTGTATAATCATATTTTGTAAAACTTATAACCTACAATTTAAAATCAAAAAGCGTCAGCTAAGTCCAGAAGATTATTTCATTCAACTGCTAATCCCGTCCATGAATATTTGTTTGTCGGTTATAAGTACATCATATACCAAAGCTAAGCGCTTGTTAGCATACAAATTACATAGAGAATATACAAAACAAATCACATATTTTATAGAATGAATGAACGATTGATATCGGATTTAAGAACATTCGATAATTCAAGATTGTACAGTTTTAATGAACGCTACAGATATGATCTTTTATACATCCCATCGGAGACGACTACCCGTCAAATACCAGCGTATACACATTCTTGTTCAGCACATCCTGATTGGTTATATTCGATCTTTCCGTCGGAACCGGAATATACACCGGATATAATTAATAAAACACCCATTAACACCGAACATTTAAACTATGCTAACTTCAAAACAGAATTGGTGGATAAAAATTATATAGGTGGAAGAGTGACAGCATTGTTAGTTAATGACAGCAACCTCAGTATCGGAACGAACTATGGCACGATATATAATTATATACCATCTACTAATGACGGACTGAAAAAGTACTCCTTACTTGGGCCAATATACGATATAAGTAGCTCCGATCTCGGCGAATCTATGCTTATAAGTTCTGGAAAAGCAATTGAACAAATAAGAATAAACAAAGTAAATATGGTAACGGGTGGATACAACTTTCTAAAAATATTTCACACTAAGATTGGTATCTTAGCAGTGTCAAAGGAAGGAATTATATTTGAAATTATTTATGATGGAACACATCAAGCTCATATATTTCAAAGAATACCTATTTGCATCACTATTGATAATGTCATTTATGCGGAAATAAAGGACGACTCTTACGAAAATTGTGTTTTATTAATTCTATCATGCTGTAATTGGATTGGCATCTTGAAATTAATAAAAACTAATATTGGATTCGCACCCATTATAATACTTGAGAAACAAATAACTCGTTTTAAAAGTATGTTATTAATGGCCGCAACAAAAGACTATCTCTTTGTTACGACAGAAAAGTTAAGTCCAGAACCAGGAGATTTGACGACTACAATATTGGTTTACAAATGGGAAGACTTAAAAAGACATTTTGAAGCTTTTCACGAAATCATAGTACCGTTTGACCCTATAGGCGAAATGGAAATTATTAACAACGTACTAGTTGTTACATCCCAAATATTCAATCGTATTATAGCATATGACACAAAATCGTTTGGAGTTGTCTATAAAATAATGGTTGAGAAGGACTACGATAAGATGACTATTATTGACAACAAACTAATAGCCGCTAATAAAAAAGAAATAATTATTCGTAATTTACCCTTTATGTATAAAGTATGCCCCGATTGTAAACTAACTTATGCAAACTTTCTCGGCGACCCTTGTATATTATCCGGCATTAAAGCCTGTAAACACTATTTCCTCAAAAAACAATGATTTAATAAATGTATACTTTCTTTACAAAATTTAAAAAAAAATAATAAAATAAAATAAAAAGGTGATGGGAAACAAACGTGTTTATTTTATTCTACTATTGGTAATTAACAGCGAGATTGTTGACATCTTACATAGATGTCAGACAGCCAAATATGATCATGTTACCAGTACACCGGATGTCTTCGTAACTGTCAAAGATGGTAGACAAGTTAACCCGATAGACATACAGAACATACTAAAAAACAATCCAAATTTTCATATTACTAACGGACGAATATATGATCGTAACAGTGGCAAACATGTAGTTATACCTAAAGACAGATTAAATGTTTACATACCACAAAAGATATACTCGAGAGATAATACTTATTTGAACGATGAATCAATTGGTACGTCAACAACAATAGTAACGACTGTTAAAAGAAGAAAGCCACCACTCGAGGATAATGAAAACTATTACGATGATGATTGTAACCTACTTACCGATGATAGTCCACTAATCAAAGACTTTTCAGAAGATAAATATTTAATAATTCCTGGCCTAATAATATTACCCGTTGGTAAAGAAAATGATGGAAAAGCTTATAAATGTTTTATGAAATTATTAGAAGAACAAAATCTTAGGGAAGTTGCCGCCGCGAAGTCAGCAGCGGAAACTCGGGGAACAAGTACCACCACTTCTAGTAAATTATATTTTCCAGAAGTAACCATGTTTCCCGATGAAGACTCGGTGACAACGAAACCTTCAGAAGCAACTGTAAAACCTACTGATATATCGTACATGCCAACTACTATCGACAATCCTAAAACAATTGTAAAATTGTCGGGAGAATTACCTAACGTTTTAATTGATAAAATAAATCCACAAACAACTACGACAGCTCGTAGTACTACTGTAAAGAATTATGGAAAACTTTTTGTACAGAAAACTTATGAACTTCAACCAAACCTTTTCAAAAATAAAGAATTTATTACAAACTCTGCAGCACATGGATTGCATTTTGTAGAAACAGGACGAGCATTTAAATTCAGTGATTATTGGATTCAGTACATGAAAATCAACTTACCCGTGTATAATAGTCAGCGATATTCAAAAATATATAACGAAATAAAGTCTAATTGTGAATCGTTCACTTTAAGAATTCAAGATTTCGTTTCTGGGAGAGAAAATTATATAAGTAATAATTGTCAATATTTGGAATACGATTTCAACTCTATAATGGAACCAATGACAAAATTTATAGAAGAGAGACATGATTTGTTTACTAAAGTTAATTACAATCGAAGAAAAAGAGAGTTAATTACATTAACGGCTATTGGACTTGCCGGTATTGCTACTTTTGCTGCTGGATTCTTTTATGGGAAAAACAATGAAGGCTTAGAAGATAAAATTAACGATCTTAGTAAAGAAATTCATAAAACTAATAAGAAAACTCATTTGTTACAAAATGCACTTATTGGTTTAACAGAAGCAACTAACGCACGTTTTACAGTAATAAATGAGAGAATTCAAATGCTAGCTAATGTTACGAAACAACAGATGCAAAACATGGATAAAAAATTAAAAGATTTTAAAAGTGCAGTGAGAATCGAATTTCAAAAACGAGACATACTCGATATCATTCGTGACTTTAACAACAAACAATTTGAAAAATTACAAAACCTAGTCCTAATGGAGTTGGAACAATTGAACTATTATGATAAAATGTTCATAGCATTAAGAAAAGGATATATCCCCAGAGACTTGATTGATTCGCTCACCTTGACTGAAATGCTGAATCAAATCGATAATCAACTTAATGGCAAATACAAAATAGCCATTGAACAGCAAGACCAAATACTTTTTTATAGTTTACCATTCACGAAATACTTGATTAGAGATGAAATCAATGCCAATACAAACACCACTCAAAAATATCTGTATTTAAAAATTAAAATTCCGTTAAAACATCCAACAGAGCAAAATCAATTTCGCATATATACTCCGAATAGTTTGCCGTTTCCCTGTATAACTAATCACTGTCAATTTAAAGGAGTAATAAATTCTACATTAATGTCATTTAAATTGGATAACACTGTGTGGTTGCTTAACGAAATATCCAATCAAGTAGACGAAGAAGCAGAGCTCACACATTTCAGTTGTACACAAACATACGACGAACAACTTTGCTTTACTTTCTCACCCGAACTTTTAAGAAGCCCAAATATGTGTACGAAAGCAATTACTCAATTTGTATCAAAGGATATAGCAAAATATTGCGATTTAATACCCAGGCATGTGGACGACTATCGTGTAATAAAATTAAACAACTATCAATACATGTTACATGGAAATGTAGTAGACACGTATTACGAGCATTGTGAGAACGAAGCCACGGTACAACATACCTTAATCGAGTGGGCTACCATAGTAAGTGTACGTAAAGGATGTTACCTTTTCATACCGAAAACTAGACAGAAGTTATACGGACCCTATTCTGAACCTTTAACTGGTTCTATGGACTATACCAATTATGCTTATGTGTCAGCCTTAATAGACGAATTGTCGAAGAAAATTGATTCAAAATTGGAAACAAGATACCTACTGAATATTACCTTAGAGCCTGAGAGTGAAGACAATAACACACAAGTCTGGGATGCCATGTTGGAAAAACTTAATGATGGAAAAATCGAAGAATACGGTGCCATTGCAATTCAAATTACAAAAAACTTGTCTCAACAAATGTATGAATTGTCAACTAACTATAAGACATTCACATTCAGAGGCCGGTTTTGGGGAATGTTTGCATTAATTGGTGATTTATTACATACATTATCCACATTAATCGTAATCTTCGGAACATTAACATATACGAGATTTTTCGGTATAATGGGAGTTGGTTTAACCATAATAGAACCGCGGCCAGTACAGGCATTTTCACTAATACCAGATATATCTATATTTCCTGCTGTCAGCTTGGAAGTGATGGATTCCGCAACTGCCATATCATGGGTTATTAGAGTCGTTATGGTCATTATTTTTATGTTACTTATGTCAATGCTGATATCAACACAATGGTTCCGTACAATTAAGTTTTCAACGCATTATGGAAGATATTCGACGACTGAAACACCATATTATCTATATTTAATTGAACTTAACATACCAAACGAAACCGCGTTTTTCAGATACAAAAGTATAGAAAATATTTTTATAAAACTTCCAATAACAAGTATGCCTATGAGTCGTGTGTACGAAGTCAGATGTAAAAATCCTGTTGTATATTGGTATACAAAAACAGTCAACAAAAATAAATTGCTTGTATTATCTGATACTTTGCATTTGATTGGCTATGATAAGGATGGACAAAGAGTAAGGGTTCGAAACCAAAAAATAAGTATTCCACTTTCTGATATTGAATGGACATCAAAGCCAAAGCCGGACGCTCTTCAAATTGAATGTAATTATGGATGGTGTTACGTTAACATAGTAAAAGGTTATCATGTATCAAGCCAATTGGCGGAAGTAAATAGAGACCACATACCACTGCGATTAATTGACTCAGACAACGATGATACTAACAAAACCTTGTTGCCCAAATTAGCTCCTAGAGATTATAGAACCAAAACACTCGTGCACTAAACACTCGCTAATTAAAACTAATAAAAAGAAATATTAAAATACAATTAGACATTATTAAAATAACTAGATACTATGGAAGGAAAGAGTTTCCAAGATAAATTTCATCAAACCGAGCCGTCAGCTCTGTATGACGACTTGAACTCGGTAAGCTTTGGCGAGACACAGGAAACACAAGGACAAAATCCTGTACCTCCACCGCCTTCAATGAGTTCTCGTGTCAGAACACAATTACCAATACTTAATCCTAAATCATACAATGGTACTACAAACCCGACTATCTGGCTTAATCATTATGACTTGGTAGCTGACGCTAACATGTGGGACGATACTATAAAATTGAAACGAGTTATTGGGTCATTAGAAGGTGCTGCCCACTTATGGTATCAGAATCAGCGTATCATGAATAAGATCAATAATTGGCAACAGTTTAGAACAAATCTAATTAATAATTTTACTAATACAATGCACAAAATTCTGGTGACTCAAGAAATATTTGATGCCACCCAGAAAAACTCCTTTGATGAATACTGGGAAGAAAAGTTTGGTGTAATTAAACTAACCAACCCGGGAATGACAGACACTGAGATAATTTCTAATATGTTGAATGGTATGGTAGGAGATTTGAAAGACGAAGTGACGGACAAAATGATTACTAACCCATGTGAGACGGTCGAAGAATTTAAAGGACTTGTTAAACGAATTTGTGATGTCAGACTTTATCAACGAAAAGAAGCGGGTAAACGAAGAGTTCGATTTAATTATAATCCTGTGGATAACCGCCCGAAAGAACAAAACGCATTTCAACAACAACAATCACGGGAAATGCAACAAATGCAAGAAAATATTAGATACATGAAACGCTTAATGTTAAGAGGTAATCAATTTGCCCCCAAGGAGCCGGTTGAAATATCGGAGCCTAAAGATGACACTAAAGATGAAACACGACGCTCGGATACTAATTGGAAGAAAACAGTAAAATGTTATAAATGTAATAAACTAGGCCATATTGCGAGAGATTGTCGTATTAACTCTAGCAACAAGGGAAACGGGTGGCGACGAAATTAACTGAGGAGAATAATTTCGTCCATTTAGACCGGTCTCCTCAGGAATCGACTACCCTTATAAAAAGAAAAATTAAATTAAATAATATACATGTAACGGCAATTATAGATACAGGATCAACAGTATCTATTATCAATTCTGAACTATTAACCAAACTAAAAGAACAGCCAAAAGAAAGGAAAGGCAAAGAAATATTACTATTAAATAACAAACGCTATGAATTAGGGCAGTACGTTAAATTGAATGTTGAAGTCGACAATGAAATTTACATGCAAGATTTCTACATATTCGATGAAATCAAATATTCAGCACTTTTGGGTCTTGATTTTTGCAGAAAATCAAAATTAAAACTAGACTTTGGTAACGAAGGACAAATTGATTGGATAAACTCAGACTTTATTATACAAGAATTAGACTCGACTCTGGACGTTAGACTATGTCAAGATTATAATATTCCAAACGAAACGATGACTAATGCTAAATGTGAGATTGACACAAGTAATCTACCACCTAATACACAATTTGGTTTCCTTAAACCAATTAAGAGACTGTATGACGATTATCAGATTGTAATACAAGAAACACTTATTGATTTACAAAAACCAATAGATGTCATTTTATACAATTCGTCAAAGTCTAATAAATACTTGTGTAAAAATCTCAAAATAGCCTTAATGTACCTAATATCATACCCTCAATACGGATGCGAAGAGAATTACATGATTGAAAGCGTAGATGATAATAAAAAACAGTTTCATATCCTTACTTCTGATAATTACAAGAGACAAAAAATGCTTAGATTGCTTGAAAGGAATAGAGATCTTTTCGGAGAATCTGTTCTACAGCTGGGAAAAGCTATCGATGTTGAACACGAAATTAAGTTAACAACAGAAGAACCGGTACGTTTACGCGCTTATAGAAATTCACCAAAAGAAAAAGAAATAATACGACAACAAGTAAAAGAAATGTTGGATGCAAATGTTATCGAAGAAAGTAAATCACCATATAGTTTTCCTGTAGTATTAGTTAAGAAGAAGAATGGCAAAATTAGATTTTGTGTAGACTACAGAAAACTAAATTCTATTACAATCAAAGACAGACATCCTTTACCATTGATTAACGACGCTCTCGCAGCTCTTGAAGGAAGTAAATACTTTACTGTTATGGACCTATTAAGTGGATATTGGAATATTCATGTAAAAGTATCAGATAGACCAAAGACAGCATTTATAACACCTGATGGCTTATATCAGTTTAAAGTGATGCCGTTTGGTCTTACCAATGCACCGGCGACATTTCAACGATATATGCAAAAAGTTTTAAGAAATGTATTGTATCAATTTGTCGTAGTATATTTGGATGACATAATAATATTCTCCAATACATTTGATGAACATCTACGACACGTGGAAAGCGTCTTGAAATTAATTAGAGAATATGATCTACGACTAGGCATTGAAAAATGTGAATTTCTTTGCAAAGAAGTAAAGTATTTAGGACATATAGTTTCATCGGATGGAATAAAGCCAGATGAAGACAAAATAAAATCAGTTAAAGCATTCCCGATACCTAAGAAAGTTAGAGATGTACAAAGCTTTCTTGGACTAGCAAATTACTATAGAGTGTTTGTACAAGATTATGCTTTTGTAGCCGAACCATTAACAAACCTGTTGCGCAAAGATGTTAAATTTAACTGGGATATTAAATGTCAAAAAGCGTTTGATGAACTTAAAAATAGATTAATTACAGCTCCAATACTGGCACAATATCAAGAAGGTGCCCCTATTGAAATATTCACTGATGCTTGTGGCTATGGCATGTCAGCAATACTAGGACAAATTCAAAATGGTAAACATGTCGTCATCAGTTACAACAGTAAAATGTTTAATAGTGCACAACTAAACTATGGTATCACAGAAAAAGAATGTTTAGCTATAGTATGGGCTGTTGAAAGGTATCGACATTACATATATGGCGAACATTTTGTGGTATATAGTGACCATAATCCACTACAATATATTAGAAATTTGAAAAACCCAAACAGAAGATTAATGCATTGGAGAACAATACTCGAAGAATATGACTTTGAAGTGAAATATAAGAAAGGAAAATTACATAACAATGCTGACGCATTATCAAGATATCCATACGAAAAACCAGACGATTGGGAACCAGTAATACCAGTACTAATAAATCCTACAATAAACATAATAGAGAAACAAGATAGTGATAAATGGTGTAAAGAATTAAAAGAGAAAATAAAAAATAATCAACAAAGTAAAAGCTTAAGCAAATTCATTATTGAAAATGAAATTCTATATAGGATAAGTTATGATGATAATAGAAATAGGAGGCTACAGTTATGCCTTCCTAAAGAATTAAGACGACAAATCCTACAAGATTTACATGACAATGAGTTGTCCGGAGCTCACTTAGGATTTGAAAAGACATATGGAAAAATCAAAGAGAGATTTTTCTGGCCTCACTGTGAAAAGTCAATCAGAAAATACGTAAACAACTGCGAGTCATGTCAGTTGAATAAAGTCGACAATAAACTGGAGAAAGGAATGCTGCAGCCTATCGATGCCAATGAACCATTTGAAATTGTCGGAGTAGACATACTTGGGCCTCTCTCTCCGACGTCAAAAGGCAGTAAATACATTATAATAATGATTGACTTATTTACAAAATGGATGGAGACAAAGGCAGTGAGGAATGTACAAGCCATTACCATAGCGAAATGGTTTGTAGATGAAGTATTGGCAAGACACGGCGCCATTAAAAAAGTGTTAACAGATAATGCCAGATACTTTATATCAGACTTTATGGAAGAAGTCTTTAAGTTGACAGCCTCCAAACATGTGAAAACCACACCATATAGTCCACAATCGAATGGAACAGCAGAAAAAGCATGTGGGACTGTAGCTATGATGCTTAAACATTATGTTCAAGATAATGTTACCAATTGGGACCAGTACTTACCCAAAGTAACATTCTCGTATAACGTTAGTCATCATAAAGCTACCAAAGTTTCTCCGTTTTTCTTACTATATGGAAGAGAACCAAAAGTACCAATTGACGTATCTTATGATCTGCCGCGTGACTTTGCATTTGGCACTAATTATTTAAAATATATGGAGGAGACAAGAAGATTGGTTCATATGAGAATTATAGAGGCTCATAATGATGGTAAATTCCGTTATGATGCTAAACATCGCGATGTAGTATTTGAGGAGGGTGACTTGGTGTCACTACATATTCCTCACAGAGAGATTGGTCTTAGTACGAAATTACTAAGCCAATATATTGGCCCTTATAAGATAATTACGCGGCACAGTCCACTTGTATACACTGTCCAAAGTGTACATAATCCAAGGAAAAAGTTTAAGAAAGTACATATAAGACGATTAAGAAAATGGAACAATGAAACAATTCCTGAATTGGACGGCATTGATGAAGTAGATAGTAACAATGCTAAACATATTACTACACAAAATGACAATGAAAATCAACTGGACGATGAAATAGATGATAACACGGAAAAAGAAACAAAGCACAATGATGATCAGAAAACGGACAATGGTTAAAATTTTATTATAATGCATGGTTTATTGGTATTTTAGATTAAAGTTTATATAATGCATGCATTTTTTTAAGGTGAAGGGATTTTATAGTAATATTTTATAAATTTGTAAACTAATGTGTACATGAGTTATTAGTGTTACTGATTTTACACATCTGAGGACAGATGAAGACTTGAAGGGGCGGAAATGCAATAGTGGGTCAAATCAGCAAAATAGTTTTGTTTTTATTTAAATAATTAAAAACATAATTATTACATAAGCTAAATTATTGAAAACTTTCCCTATAATAAACAAATGCTTATATACACTAATATTTCAACATTAAATAATTTTATATTGAAGTCAAGGATATATTGTAAGGGTATTTTATTTGTTATACTCTGAAAAATTATTTCAAAAATTATTCTTATTTTTATTTGTTAAAAATTTATAACAGCACTAAAATGTTTTACAAAAAACCTAAAGGTAAACACCTTGTTTTTAAGGAAACTTTATCCAATATTTTGTGTTAAATAGAGTGTTAAAATAATGCACTAAAATGTTATAGAAAAAATTAAATAGTAAACTCCCAGTTTTAATAGTGATTAAATCCTGACTCAATGTGACACACTTTCTCCTCACGTACACTTTAGTATAAATAGAGGTGTCTCTCAGACACCAAAATCAGTTCTCCATTTGGAGTCATACTACGTGTATTACTTTAAAGTGAATTAATAAAAGTATTTGCATATTACTTTGTGTGTGTGTTTACTTTGTCATCGCGAATCAACTGTTTGGACATCTTAAGGGACGCCTTTGGACCTATCCACAACTACGCGGACAGCTAACAACTATTACGTAAGTAAATATTTTTATTATGAGAACTCCGGACCCCGTATCCGTTAACGGACGGCTCTTAGTGTACCTTATAGGCCCACGGTCCTTATAGGCCCACGGTCCTTATAGGCCCACGGTCCTTATAGGCCCACGGTCCTTATAGGCCCACGGTCCTTATAGGCCCACGGTCCTTATAGGCCCACGGTCCTTATAGGCCCACGGTCCTTATAGGCCCACGGTCCTTATAGGCCCACGGTCCTTATAGGCCCACGGTCCTTATAGGCCCACGGTCCTTATAGGCCCACGGTCCTTATAGGCCCACGGTCCTTATAGGCCCACGGTCCTTATAGGCCCACGGTCCTTATAGGCCCACGGTCCTTATAGGCCCACGGTCCTTATAGGCCCACGGTCCTTATAGGCCCACGGTCCTTATAGGCCCACGGTCCTTATAGGCCCACAGTCCTTATAGGCCCACGGTCCTTATAGGCCCACGGTCCTTATAGGCCCACGGTCCTTATAGGCCCACGGTCCTTATAGGCCCACGGTCCTTATAGGCCCACGGTCCTTATAGGCCCACAGTCCTTCCAGGCCCACGGTACTTCCAGGCCCACGGTCCTTCCAGGCCCACGGTACTTCCAGGCCCACGGTCCTTCCAGGCCCACGGTCCTTCCAGGCCCACGGTCCTTCCAGGCCCACGGTCCTTCCAGGCCTTGTAACCCTATACGGATCCGAAACCCTAGATGGATCTGAATCCCTACACGGATCTGAAACCCTAGACGGGACTGAAACCCTAGACGGATCTGAAACCCTAGACGGATCTGAAACCCTAGACGGGACTGAAACCCTAGACGGATCTGAAACCCTAGACGGATCTGAAACCCTAGACGGATCTGAAACCCTAGACGGATCTGAAACCCTAGACGGATCTGAAACCCTAGACGGATCTGAAACCCTACTTGGGTGACAGAGCCTATTTGGGTGACAGAGCCTATTTGGGTGACAGACCCTATTTGGGTGACAGACCCTATTTGGGTGACAGACCCTATTTGGGTGACAGACCCTATTTGGGTGACAGACCCTATTTGGGTGACAGACCCTATTTGGGTGACAGACCCTACTTGGGTGACAGACGCTATTTGGGTGACAGACCCTATTTGGGTGACAGACCCTATTTGGGTGACAGACCCTATTTGGGTGACAGACCCTATTTGGGTGACAGACCCTATTGGGGGACAAAACCTATTTGGGCTAAAGAATTAATTGGTCAGAGTAGAATAAATAGGAAACCGCTCGTTCCTAAGCCACGCATTACTATAAGTTATCACTAAAAGAGTCAAAACCGTAAGGTAAGTGGTGTATTGCCGAGTGTTTGGTTTACATAAGGAAGGTTAGACAAACTTAGATACCCGTAATGTACCCACTTCCCCTACAATATGATGAATTATATGTGTCAACAAAATCCTTAATGACGTCAATATATTTACGTGTACCTTTGGCAGTAAAATACTTAAACATACGTGTTTTAAGTGTACGGTTAAAACGCTCAACAATAGCACATTTAATTCGATGATCATTAGATGTGAAGTAGTTAATGTTTAGCTCTTTCAGTAATTTTTGTAAATCGCTATTAATAAACTCTTTACCTTTATCTGTTCTTAAAGCTAAAGGTTTTTGTTTTTTAAAAATATTTGTAAAAACACTAGTTATTGTTTTTGCATTTTTATTTTTTAGCGGTATTGCATAAGCATATTTACTAAAACAATCAATAACAGTTAATAAATATGTATAGTGTTTATTAGTACCGCTAAATTCTTTCATATCAACCAAATCAGCCTCCCATTGCTGATTAATATGTTTAACTACTATACGATTACGTTTAAAGTTTTTGATCACTGGCTTATGAAGTGTATATGTTAATTGTTTAGATAACCAATTTTTTACATCTTTTAGAGTTATACTACTATCTATTTTATTAGCAGCTATAAATAATTTATTAATTGAACTAAATGATGCATTATGCTTAGTATTATAATAAATTTTTGATAGTATTTGATCGATCATAACTTATACCAATTATCTACAGATTTATTTGGTATAACTTTTTTTAAATGTTTAGTAGGTTTGAGTTTACTAATAAATTTATTTTTAATAGATTTTTTGTTTTTTGATAATGTAGGGTTCACTTTAGATATTGTATTTTTTACTATTGATTTAACAGATGTTTTATAAGACTTTTTTAATAAAATTTTTTGTACAATATCTTCAATTATTTTTAAAAAATTTTCACTTATATTATTTTCTGTTTTAGGGGGTATAGTTTCTATTACTTTATTAAGTTTAGTTTCAGTAATAGGATCACTATCTGATAATAATTGAATTTTTCGAAATGACATTATGTAATTAAATCAATAATTGACGTGACTATTGGTATTAACCACAACCAACCGCCGCTTTGCACAACCAACTTTTTTGACACTGATATTTTATTAGGTTTATTAAATTTATTAAACAATTTTTTATGTTTAAGTATTTTAGATGCATTAATTTTATCCAATACTATATTACCTTTTATAATATTTACGACTATTTCTTTAAGTGCTAAATAAAAATTACGGTCGCGGGACATATATTTTAATATAGATTTTTGTGCTTTAGGTGACTGTAATTTTGCAATAAATTTCAAGTCATGACAATACTTTTTTAAATTTTCAGACATTATTTAGGTACATAAGCAATAGGAGCCAATATATTATCTACAGGTATTATATTTGTCTGTATTCTATATTTTTCTGGAGTGTCTTGTTTTAAGTCAACTCTTATATAACCATATTGTATAGATGTTGCATCATTATAAGCATCAATTAAAAATTTAGATTTATTTGGATATATTTGTGAAGCCAATGATATTATTTGTCGCTTATCTCTGGGATTTTTCAAAAGTATCAAATAATGACAATTTATGCTAATTGTTCTCATTTGCGACCCCTGATGGAAAATATTTTGTGCAATAAAAACAACACTTATATTTAAATGGTGGCTCCCTTTAGTGAATAAATTTGCTAATGTAATGTTATTGCCTAACTCTGTCATAAGATCATCAACTATAATAATATGAGGTCCATACTCTTTGACGTCATCTTCGGAAGGTAGACCTTCTATATATTTTACGTCACAATTATTTATAGGTTTTTCATACAAGTTTTGCCACTGACCGTAAGCCCACATGACTTTTAACACTGTAGGTGTAGTTTCAAAATATAATGATTTCCTGTAATGTTCTAGTATATTGCGTATTAGTACAGTTTTCCCGCTACTTGTAGGACCTGCAGTCATACAAGTAAATGGATGTTTGAAACATAAATGTTTTGTTTGAATTTTTACTGTATTCATAATTATCTAATTTAAAAATAATAATTAAGTAATATTTAGCTTATATATTATTTATAAATAAAAATTACAATATACTAATAATATACATGTAGCTCTCTAACAACAAGCATTACAATAATAAAAAATGTAGATGTATTTTGTTTACTGCGCAGTCAATGTCAATGTCAATAACAGGTTTCAATATATAAGCTGCACTTGAACTTGAACTACACACTTGTTTTTGTGCTCTTGTAGTGTTCACATCAACTATTATAAATATTACTTTTTGATAATAATTGTTTGAGTTTTAATTGTTTTTGTAATTATGTCGAAACGATCAGCATCTGATGTCAATACAAGTAATAAGCGACGTATGGGTGAATGTAAGCAGATAATTTTATAATTAATGTAATAATTAACTAATTATTTTTTATTTAGTGTTTCAGTTGTTAAGTCAACACGTGGACGACATACCAGATGGTATGTCATGGGGTCAGGCATTAGACTCATTAAGTACAATGCCTGAAGGCGCTAATGTTAACGAGTGGTTAAAAAGTGTGAAACAAGACAAAAATGATGGTTTTGATGTTCAAAACAATAACAAAGAAAATGGTGGAAATGAAAGCATTGTTAGCAATAACGGTGTTGACCCTCGATTAGATGACAGCAATGGTACTTATATGAATAATGTTTCACAAAATTCAGATGCTGAACCGGATCCCAGAGGTAATTAATTATTAAATTATAATTATAAATTTTTAATAATTATATATATATCAGTCAATACACAATATGGCGGTGAACACTCTCATGATGATAATGAAGCAATGATTTCCGGAGCTCCTGACCCTCGAAATGAAGATGAAGAAGATCTGATGACTAATAATGAACCACAAGGTCAATTACTATATTCATTTAACCGTCAACCGCAAATCCAATCTTATGACAAATTCAAGCGCAAACAGTACACTCAGCGAATTAAATTTAACCACAATTTAAGAGATTTGAATGGATTTAACGATATTGAAGAAGAGTTTTCGGAAGCCATTGCTGATGTTTGTTTACCGATATTTCAAAAACATTCTGGTGAAGATTTCTTTACATTAATTATGTCAAATGAAGACCTCAACAAACCAATATTTATCGGTAATTTAAATAATTATAATAAAATTGATATTAATTAAAACATTAATTTTAAGGTAACCGAAAAATTGAAAACTTTGATCGACACGAACCGCTGAGTTTGATTAGCAAAATTGCTCAATCGAATCAAACATTTTATATGGGTAATTTTGATATTACTTTATATGTAACGGAAACGCTTAAGGGAAGTGGACGCAAAACTAAAGCTCCAGAGACAACAATCCAAAAAGCATTAGAAAGCGCTCTGTGGTCTCAATTAACAATAGTGGTATGTATTTTTATTATATAATAATTACTTTATTAAATTTTTATTAATACCAATATAGATAATAGCTGCGGATATAGAGCTATTTATGTGGGTATTCAATGGTTTGCAATGGGTTTTAATACTTCAAGACTTCATAACAATCAAGAGTGGAAAAGATTAATTGGTCAAAGTTATGGAGATTTACCACAGCGTAATGGAGCTCAAGATCTTGTGGTAAAAATAAATCGTCAATTCAACGCTAATTTAGACTACAGCCAACCGCTAAAAGCTAATAACTTTCCTGTTATTCAACAGTATTTAAATAATATCGGTCCTTATAAACTTATGATTATTGATGCCTCTGATGATGAAAACATTATTTATCAGTCTGAAGATATAATCACCGACAATGAGATATGGCTTGAGTATATTATACTCAATAAAGTTGGTCATTACAATTTTATTAAAAACATTAATGCATACAGAAATGACACAAAAGTTTGCAATCAATGTCATACAAGACATCATGTAATTGATCACAAATGTACAAATTGTACATTATGTGGATCAAATGTTAAATGTGATAAAGTAGCAATAGATCAGTTAATCGAGTGCGATGTATGTAAAAAAACATTCAATGGAAATATTTGCTATGATAAACATATAAACAACAATATATGTCTTGAGAGAAAACAATGTCAACACTGCGATGTTTGGTATAAAGTGGACAAAATCAATAAACATCAATGCAACTATCTCAAGTGTCGCAATTGTGGTGTCAAATACAATTCATGGACTCAACACAATTGTATGATTAATCCTTTAAATCATGATAAACTTAAGAAAGAAGACGACAAAATTAAATTTATAGTTTGTTATGATATCGAATCAAGTCTTGTGGTAACGGATAACATAAGTAAACACCAACCAATGTTACTAATTTCAGGTAATTTTTAATAAATAAATATATAAAATACTTTAAATAATTTCATTATTTATTATCAGAATGTGTTTGCGATAACTGTTGGGATGTAAATTCACGTCAAAAATCAACAAATAATTGCAATACATGTGGTTTAGGTCAACATGTTTTTCAGAACAAAAGTTGCGTTAAGTCGTTTTTTGATTATCTAATATCCTTATCACAAACAGCTGACTCACACAACAATGCAAAAGTTTATGTTTTCGCACACAATGCTAAAGGCTATGATAGTCATTTTTTATTGCAAGAATTAATTAACTCTAATTACAAGAAAAAACAACCCGAACTTATTATGACTGGAATGAAAATATTGAAAATGGTTTACTACAATATTGAGTTTATTGACTCTTTGTGTTTGTTTCAACAACCATTAGCATCGCTACCGAAATCATTTGGATTTGAAAGCGTTGTCACAAAAGGATATTTTCCTCATTTATTTAATACTGAACCCACTGAAGAATTTATACCAACACAATACATAGGTAGAATACCTGATATTAAGTATTTTGGTATTGATCACATGTCACCATCAAATGCTGATTCATGTCAAAAATGGCACGAAGAGTACATACAATCAGGTCAACAATGGGACTTTAAACATGAAATAGTTAAATATTGTCAAAATGACGTCAAAATATTAACTATGGCTTTAATGGAGTTCCGCAAATTATTTAAAGATATCACCGGATTAGATCCAATTACTCGAAAGTTTACTTTAGCTGGTGTTGGATTGGAATACTTTAGAACACAAGTATTACAAGAAAATATAATTGGAGTGACGCCACTTGAAGGATACAGTAATCGCCGAAATAAATCAATATCCGGAAATGTATGGCTAGATTTAAAAGAATATGAAATCAATAAAAAAATTGCTCGAGAAGTGAAATTAGGTAATGAATTTGCTGATGGTTTCTGTCACGAAACCAACACTGTGTATGAATATTGGGGGTGTTATTGGCATGGGTGTCATGTTTGCTTTAACGGAGAAATTAGAAACGCTTCTCGCGGTGTAGGACGTAAATCATATGATGAAGTCTATGACGAGACAATAAAAAAGGTAATTAATTAGTTATATAATTATTATTTTGAAATTAATTTGTATTTATTTATTTAAGCTCTCATATTATCAGCGATGTGGCTATAATGTTGTCCAAATATGGGGACATCAGTTCAAAGATTTACTCGAAAGTCTACCACAAAATATATCAGACTTTGTCAATAATAGACAATTAGTTTACAAGTCTTTGAAAAAATACAAGCCAATAAACATTAGAGAAGCGTTTTTTGGTGGCCGGACTAACAATTTATACTTTAATTATAAATGTAATAATCAAAATGAAAAAATAATGTATTTAGACGTCACTAGTCTTTACCCGTATGTCTTATCGAAACGGTTATTTCCTATTGGACACCCGTCAGTTTTAACCGATTTTATTAATACTTCAATTGATAATTATTTTGGATTTATTAAGTGCCGCGTAATTCCGCCAAAACAGTTATATATTCCAATACTTCCCGTAAGATATAATGGAAAACTTTATTTTCCATTATGTAAGACTTGTTTAGAATCGAAATCAGATGATTATTGTGTACATTCAGATTGTGAACGGATGTTAGTTGGCACGTGGTTTAGTGAAGAGCTTAAATGTGCATTAAACTTTGGTTACAAAATTAACTTAATTATTGAAGTATTAAATTACGAAGAAAAATCAAGTGAAATTTTTTCTCCATATATTAAAACTTTTTTAAAAATTAAAACTGAGGCATCGGGATGGCCAGACAATTGCGTAACTGAAGAGCAAAAAAATACTTTTGTCAGCGAATTTAAAGAAATAGAAGGTAAATGTTGTTTATTTATTTGATATATTTAATTAATAAATATATTTTAATATAGACGTTGAATTAGATGTCAATAATATGGTTAAAAACTCTGGTTTGCGCACAATATCTAAGTTAATGCTCAATAGTTTATGGGGAAAATTGGCCCAATTATCTAATCAGGGTCAAGTTAAAATATGTTCAAATTATAATGACTATTATAGTTTGCTAACTGATGCAAAGTATAAAATAACAGGTATTATATTATAATTAGTTATTATTTAATATATTAATAATTATATTATTTGATAAATAGGTGAAGTACATCCCAATAGTGAAAAACTTATAGTTAACTATAAGTTAGTTGACGACATCTTATCAAAGCCTGGTAACACATCAGTGGCATTGGCTGCCATGGTAACTGCTTACGCTAGACTACATCTGTATAGTATACTACATTCAATTGAATCAGAAGCTGACGGACGTGTATTATATTTTGACACCGACTCTGTTATCTTCAAACACAACGCGTCACAAAACTGGAGTGTACCAACAGTTGGTAATTTTTTGGGTCAACTTACAGATGAAATAGAAAAAGACTTTGGAAGTGAAGCGTACATCAAGGAGTTTGTATCGTGCGGTCCAAAAAACTATGGTTACAAAGTCGTGTTACCAAATGGTAATGAAATAAACAAATTGAAAGTTAAAGGTTTAGCAATAACAGAAAAAGCTAAACATATTGTTAATTATTATACAGTAGTAGATATTGCTGATAAATACAGTAGAGGTATTTATGATAGTCGTCAAGTACCACAACAACAATTTAGATGCGATAAATTTCATAACATTAACACAGCAGTATTTAATAAAAAATATCAAGCAGTATCCGATAAACGTATAATAGTACAATCACATGATGTATACCAAACTATTCCTTATGGCTATTGTTTATAAATAAAATTATCAAATTAATTAAAATTTCTTTATTTATATTATAAAATACTTTATACATTTTTATAACCAATGAATTTTTTTATAGTTAATTAACGTTTTTATTTACATTTTTGAATACAATAACAAACTATTTTTATGGTTTGTTTACATTTTTGGATACAATAACAAACTATTTTTAAGGTTTGTTTACATTTTTGGATACAATAACAAACTATTTTTAGGGTTTGTTTACATTTTTGGATACAATAATAAACTATATTTATGGTTTGTTTACATTTTTGGATACAATAATAAACTATTTTTATGGTTTGTTTACATTTTTGGATACAATAACAAACTATATTTATGGTTTGTTTACATTTTTGAATACAATAATAAACTATTTTTATGGTTTGTTTACATTTTTGGATACAATAACAAACTATATTTATGGTTTGTTTACATTTTTGGATACAATAATAAACTATTTTTATGGTTTGTTTACATTTTTGGATACAATAACAAACTATTTTTAAGGTTTGTTTACATTTTTGAATACAATAACAAACTATTTTTAAGGTTTGTTTACATTTTTGAATACAATAACAAACTATTTTTAAGGTTTGTTTACATTTTTGAATACAATAACAAACTATTTTTAAGGTTTGTTTACATTTTTGAATACAATAACAAACTATTTTTATGGTTTGTTTACATTTTTGAATACAATAACAAACTATTTATATGTTTTGTTTACAAGTAGTTATACAGTAGGGTAGTTTGTTTACGAGTAGTTATAAAGTAGGGTAGTTTGTTTACGATTTTGAATACAATAACAAACTATTTTTATGGTTTGTTTACATTTTTTAATACAAAAGCAAACTATTTTTATGGTTTGTTTACATTTTTGTAAACAAATATAAACTATTTATATGTTTTGTTTACAAGTAGTTATACAGTAGGGTAGTTTGTTTACGAGTAGTTATAAAGTAGGGTAGTTTGTTTACATTTTTGAATACAATAACAAACTATTTTTAAGGTTTGTTTACATTTTTGAATACAATAACAAACTATTTTTATGGTTTGTTTACATTTTTGAATACAATAACAAACTATTTATATGTTTTGTTTACAAGTAGTTATACAGTAGGGTAGTTTGTTTACGAGTAGTTATAAAGTAGGGTAGTTTGTTTACGTTTTTTAATACAATAACAAACTATTTTTATGGTTTGTTTACATTTTTTAATACAAAAGCAAACTATTTTTATGGATTGTTTACATTTTTGAATACAATAACAAACTATTTTTAAGGTTTGTTTACGTTTTTGAATACAATAACAAACTATATTTATGGTTTGTTTACATTTTTGAATACAATAACAAACTATTTTTAAGGTTTTTTTACATTTTTGGATACAATAACAAACTATTTTTAAGGTTTGTTTACATTTTTGGATACAATAACAAACTATTTTTATGGTTTGTTTACATTTTTGAATACAATAACAAACTATTTTTATGGTTTGTTTACATTTTTGGATACAATAAGAAACTATTTTTATGGTTTGTTTACATTTTTGGATACAATAACAAACTATTTTTATGGTTTGTTTACATTTTTGTAAACAAATATAAACTATTTATTTATTATTATTTAAAAAGTAGATTATTTATAATGAAGTTATTACTATTTATAATAATTTTAAGTAAAATATATGTTATTTAGATGTAGTAATTGTGTTTAATAATCTAAAAAATAAAGTAATTTACTATTAGTACTGTATAAGTCAAGTAATTTAATAGTAAAATTAATTAAGTATAAGTAATTTTTAATAAAAATATAATCAATATAATAGCATTAATAATAAATATTTAAAAATATACTTATTTTATAATTATTTATAGTAATTATTAGTTAGATTTAAACTATGTAGTTGAAGTAATAGTATTAATTAATTAATAATTAATAAAATATAATCATTCTATTATCATTAGTAGTTCTTAAAGTATAATAATAATTAACATAACAGTAATTGCATATCAGTAATTAGTTAATATAAGTCAAATATTAGAAATATTTAATAAATTAACAATGTACTAATAATTTTTATTAAAATATAAGGATTATCTTAATATTATTGATTTTTTAAAATAAATATAGAAAATTTATTAGTATTTAAAAGATTAATATAAATAAAATATAAGATAACTTAAAAATGTATTAGTAACTTTAATTAAATAGAGACTATATTAGTAATTATTATTGAAATGTAAACATTATCTTAATATTTTTAGTAGTATATTGAAAAATATAGAGACTGTAGTAGTAATATTTAATAAAAATTTATTAAAATATAAGTATTGCAATGGAATAATTAATATTTATTAAATAAATGTAAAATATTAGTATTAAATGATTATAATTATAATATAATAAGAATAAGAATTGTAAGTTATCTTTAATAAAATATAAACATTATTATAATAAAATTAATAAATATTAGTCTAAAATAAGTTTTAGTAAAATACATTTGGTATTATTAATAGTAATTCTTTTATATATAAAAAATGAATTATAAGCAATTTAGTACGAATCTAAATTATTATTAATAAAATATACACACAATAGTAGAATTTATAATAATTTTAAGTAAATATATAAAATGTATCAAAAATTTATAACTTTATTACTTTATTGTAAGCAATGTATTATAAGTAAAAGTAATTAAAAGTTTAGTAGTTTTTATAATAGTATTTGTTGCTAATGAAATATGGTATATATAGTAATAGTAATAGTAGTAGTAATTATTAATGAAATAAAAGAAATGTAGTAGTAGTTTTATTATTAATGAAATAAGCTATTTAGTAGTAGTAGTAGTAGAAGTAGTTGTAATTATTAATCAATTATGCAATAGAAGTATTATTAGTACTATATTAAATTTAAAATTAGAAAGTGATGACCGTGATGGTCATTAGGATGTCGTCATCATTAATTCCAATGTCACATTATTTATGTGAGTACCTTATCAAAGTGACGTCATTCTCATATGACTTGAATGACCTTGACGACCTTGGGGGCGTGGCTTAGAGGTCAAGTTCAAGGTCAATCAGCACCTTTATCTACTACTGTTTAGTAAAACATTGTTGTTGTTGTATTACTAATACTAGTTTTAATAAAGTTTTAATATTAGTATTTTTTTTTAAAAAAATTATTACTAATCATTAACCGTAGATTGTTTATGATTATAGAAAATATTTAAGTTTTTAGTTAATCATCAATCAGTTTTGCTAACGTCATAAATGAAATCTAAAACTTTTAAAAATCAATAATAAAGAAAATTATATTTATTTTATTTTTTTTTTGGTGACAATTGTTTTAGTATTACATATATAAGTAATAAAACTAATATATTAAATATTTAGTTTAATAAAAATAAAAACAGTATATATATTTATATATATTATATATTATAAAATATATTATATATTATAAAATATATTATATATTATATATTATAAAATATATTATATATTATATATTATAAAATATATTATATATTATATATTATAAAATATATTATATATTATATATTATAAAATATATTATATAATATATTATATATTATATATTATAAAATATATTACAAAATAGCAATGGATATTATAGATCCTAATCTATATACATCAAAAAATAGCCATGCTCAATTATCAACTATAGATTCAATTAAAAATCATATTCAAAACAATGATAATAATAAGTACAGTATTTATATATATATATATTAATTTAATTACAAATTAATTATTTTTTTATTTACAGATCATATGATTTGATTGTTGATGTGGGCTGTGGTGGCGGTGTTTCGACCAATCTATTGGCCAAACATATACCTCAGCATAAACTGATTGTCGGTATCGATGTCGTACCCGATATGATAAGCTATGCCCGCAGTAATAATACGGATGACACCATTGAATATGTGGAGCAAGATATGAGTGTCAAGTGGACAGAAATCGGTAGTCAACGGATCAGACAACTGGAGTCGAAAGTGGATCTGATTTATTCAAATATGGTCTTAGAGTATATGCCCGACAAATGGCTAGTTATGGACACTGTTAACCGTTTGTTGACTACCGGCGGTCTATTTCATGCAAACATTTTCATATTACCCGATCTGAACAAAAAACTAGTAAACAACGGACCGAAACCATGGTATCAAACCCGCGAAAAACAATTAGACGATTGGCGTCAAAGTCTATCGGATAATCACTTACTGGTCAAACAGTTTGATACGATTGATGTCTGTTGGCCGACGGATAGACAGAAAATGATTGGTTTGTTTTTATGCTATTATTGCTAATATATATATATATATATATATATATATATATATATATATATATATATATATATATATATATATTAGGGTTGCGAAATGTTTTCGATTAAGAAATTCCCATTATATTCCCGGTAAATACCCTATAACTTCTCTATAAATTCCCTATAGATTCCCTATAGATTCCCTATAGATTCCCTATAGATTCCCTATAGATTCCCTATAATTTCCATATAAATTCCCAATAAATAACCAATAAGTTCCCAATAAATAACCAATAAGTTCCCAATAAATTATCAGTAAATTCCCTATAAATAAACAATAAATAAACAATAAGTTCCCAATAAATTCCCTATAAATTCTCACATAAATTTTTTCCACCTAACCCTTTGACTTTAGGCCAAAGGGGGGGTAAAACCTAAAAATCTCGATCATAGGGGGGGGTAAAATGACCTAACCCCCACTACCTCCAATTGCAACCTTGATATATATAATATATACAGTACTTAAAAAAAACTTAATTATTTTTTTTAATTTTTCAGAATTCATGCCAATTATGATATCAAAGTTTCGGTCATTTTTTAAAAACCGCAAACAATTTGATGCCGAACTCAACGATCACTTAACGGATACAGTGTTTGACGCCTACGTCAATCCCGACAGCCCTGAGCCCAATCCCAGAGCGTGGCAACAGTTTTTGGCCGATCCGACCGTTACGGAAGTCAATCGTTACCATCGATTGCTTAGAGTTACAGCTATTAAACAAAACTAAAATTTTTATTTTCTGATAATTATTTTTAATTATAATAATATTAATTATTATTGTTATTATTATCATTATTACGACTACTAAAGGTATAACTAATCAAAACTTTAAACATTTAGTTTTTTAGAAAAAATTAGTGGAATTTTTTTTTATTATTAATAAAATGTTTTTTTTTATTTTTACTGTAAAATTATTGAAATAAAATAAAAATAAATTTTCAATTAATTTTTAAAAATATATTTTTACTAATAAATAAACTTACAACTAATAACATTACATATTAATAAATAGTTATTTTTTTTAATTTCAATTAATTAATTTATTCTAATTCTATATAATAATATTATTATATATTTTTTAATAATTAGATCAATTAAATTCATTATTTAAATTAGTTTTTGTATTGAGAAATATTTATTTAGATTTTTTTTAAAATCTATAATTTAGTGATTTGTAATTATTATAGTTTTTTTATATAAAAAAGTAGATCTAACCTAAATTGACTCAAAATAATGAAACACAACTAAATACATTTTATTAGTTTTTTTAAAAAAGTGTTTTAGTGATTGTTAGATATTTTTTTGGTAATTTAGTGATTTTTATTTTTCAAAAAAAGTTATGACCTACATACAGTAATAATAATAAAAATAATAATTCAGAATATATAGACTATATTTAAAAAAAAATGTTAGGTTAGGTTAGGTTAGGTTAGGTTAGGTTAGGTTAGGTTAGGTTAGGTTAGGTTAGGTTAGGTTAGGTTAGGTTAGGTTAGGTTAGGTTAGGTTAGGTTAGGTTAGGTTAGGTTAGGTTAGGTTAGGTTAGGTTAGGTTAGGTTAGGTTAGGTTAGGTTAGGTTAGGTTAGGTTAGGTTAGGTTAGGTTAGGTTAGGTTAGGTTAGGTTAGGTTAGGTTAGGTTAGGTTAGGTTAGGTTAGGTTAGGTTAGGTTAGGTTAGGTTAGGTTAGGTTAGGTTAGGTTAGGTTAGGTTAGGTTAGGTTAGGTTAGGTTAGGTTAGGTTAGGTTAGGTTAGGTTAGGTTAGGTTAGGTTAGGTTAGGTTAGGTTAAGTTGTTTTGGTAAAAATATATATTTGAATACATTATTAAGCAGTGTATTTTAAATATAATCAATATCAAGATAGATTTTTTTAAATGACAGTATTTTTTTATTATAAAAAAATTTGTAAATTCACAATAAATAAAAAACATTAATTCTATTTAGATTCTCTATAAATTTCCCATATATTCCCTATTAATTTAACAATATATTCCATAAAAAAAGTAAAATATTCCTCAACAATATATATATCATTTTTTTTATTTAAAAAATGATGATTTTCATAAATAAAAATTATTAATTTATAATTAAGACTTAATTTTTTTTCTTTTTGTGTTTTTTATCATTATTTTAACTATTAAAAAAATCATTGTAGCAAAATAAATTATTTAATTAAGTATTTGAATAATTAATAAAACGAGATTTTTAATTTTATTTAATAATATTTTAATTGTAAACTAGTAAATTAATTTTAAGATTAAATTGAAATTACAATTCCAATAAAATAAAATAATTAACCAAATTTAAATTAATCAACTAAAAAAATTTTACTAATATCTATAATATATCAAACATATCTAATTATAATTTATATTTTTGTGTGAATTTAAAAAAAAAAATTTGCCACCTAACCCTTTGACCCTGATTGCAGGAGGGTGGGTAAAATCTAAAAATCTCAGGGTAGTAGTATGGCCTTACCCTTCCATACCCCCCTTTCGCAACCCTGATATATATACCGGTATATAATATAGACTTAAAAACATTTTATATATATTTTTTTTATTTTATCAGAATTCATGCCAATTATGATTTATTATGATTTATTTGATATTTTAATTTATTATTTAAATTAGTTTTTTTTGTTGAGAAATATCTATTTAGATTTTTATTTTTTAAATCTATAATTTAGTGATTTGTAATTATTATAGTTATTTTTTTTTATATATAATAAAAAGTAGATCTAATCTAAATTGATACATAACTAAATACATTTGATTATTTTTTTTTTAATTATTATTAAGTGTTTTAGTGATTTTTATTTTTCAAAAAAAAACAAAAATAGTTTTATGACCTAAATTTACTTATATATATATATTGTAAAATCACTTTTTAAAAAAAAATTTACGAGACCTACATAATAAATTTACAGTAAATACACTATTAATGTAATTATATAATGATTTTTATATTTTTAACAAAAATAAAAGATTACATACATTTAATCTTTTATTTTTTATATAAAAATTACTTGTATTATAAATCATTATTTTTATCATTTTTAATTTTATTTTAAGAAAAAAGTTTGTTTTCTTATTTTTTAATATATATACTGTATATATATTAAAACTAATAAATAATTATAGTTAGTATTTCATTAGTACTTCAAACATTAATAACTATATATTTTTTAATCAGTAAATTACAATATATATATATTATTAAAAATTTAGTAATTTATTAAGTAATTTTTTATTTTTTATTTTTAATAAAAATAAAATGAATCAAATAACTCCATTAAATTATTCATTGATAAGTCCAGTTACACATAATATTAGCAACGATTCAATTAATCAATTAATAAACAGGTTTGTATATACTATATACTATATATATATATATATATATATATATAATATATATATTTTTTAAAATATTAAATATATATATTTTAAAATATTAAATATATATATTTTAAAATATTAAATATATATATTTTAAAATATTAAATATATATATTTTAAAATATTAAATATATATATTTTAAAATATTAAATATATATATTTATATAGAAATTGTTTTTAAAAAATATTTTAATTTAACAATTATAATATTAAGTACAGCGTATATATATATATTTTAAAATATTAAATATATTTACTATTATTTATATAGAAATTGTTTTTTTTAATAAATATTTTAATTAAAATTTTTATTTATTAATTTATTTTTATCTCAATTTAAGAATTATAATAATAAATACATAATATATATATATATATATATATTTATATAATTTAATTGCAATTTAAAAAAACTATTGGTTTTATTTTTACAGATCCTATGATGTAATTGTTGACATTGGTTGCGGTGACGGTAGTCTAACCAAATTGTTGGCCAATCAGTTACAGCATAACCAGATCATTGGTATCGATGTGGTACCCGATATGATAAGCTATGCCCGACAGCATAACAATACAATTGATGGTAAGGACAACATCAACAACAACATCATCGACAACAACAACAACAACGACAACCATATCATTGAATATGTTGTACAAGATATGAGTGTCGATTGGCCGGCAATGTGTCCACAGATCAGACAATTGGAGTCCAAAGTTGATCTGATTTTTTCAAACTATGCCCTACAATATATACCGGATAAGCAACAATTGATGCAAACATTCAGTAGACTACTGTCCACTGGCGGTACAGTCTTTGCTAATATATTTTTGTATAACGATCTAAACAAAAAGCTAATCAATGGTCCATCTAATAGACATCTGTATCAAACAATTGCTGAACAAATTGCTAATTGGAAACAATGTCTAACATCAAGTGATAATCAGTTGTTTTCAATAAAACAATTCAAAATTTTGGATACCGTTTGGCCAATGGATAGGAAAACAATTATAGGTTTATTTATAATGATAATAAAAAAAATTATTATTAGTATTATTATTAGTATTATTATTAGTATTATTATTAGTATTATTATTAGTATTATTATTAGTATTATTATTAGTATTATTATTAGTATTATTATTAGTATTATTATTAGTATTATTATTAGTATTATTATTAGTATTATTATTAGTATTATTATTAGTATTATAATTAAAATTATTATTAGTATTATTATTAGTATTATTATTAGTATTATTATTAGTATTATTATTAGTATTATTATTAGTATTATTATTAGTATTATTATTAGTATTATAATTAAAATTATTATTAGTATTATTATTAGTATTATTATTAGTATTATTATTAGTATTATTATTAGTATTATTATTAGTATTATTATTAGTATTATTATTAGTATTATAATTAAAATTATTATTAGTATTATTATTAGTATTATTATTAGTATTATTATCAGTATTATTATTAGTATTATTATTAGTATTATTATTAGTATTATTATTAGTATTATAATTAAAATTATTATTAGTATTATTATTAGTATTAGTATTATTATTATTATTAATTACTTTAATTAATTGGTTTAATTATTTTTACTATATATATATCATAATTTACTCATAGGTTTTATGCCAGTTATGGTCAACAGTTTTCGGTCACAATTTACTAACCAATCGGACTTTGATTCGGAACTCAATGACCACTTATGGGACACAGTATTCGATGCCACCACTAACCCGACGGCTACAGAACCTAATCCCAGGGCTTGGCAACAGTTTTTAGCGGACACTACCGTTACGAAAGTCAACTGTCATCGAGTAGTATTGCAATTGATGGCTATTAAACAATAAATTAATTAATTAATTAAAAATGGTTATAAAAATAATTAGGAAATTTTTTTTTTAGGAAATTCCCATCAAAATAGAATGTATTTTAATAGATATGTTTGATATGTTATAGATATATATATATATATATATATATATATATTAAATTTAGTTATGATTTATAATTATTTTATATTTATTTTGTTTAATTCAAGAATTTGTTGAGTTTTTTAAATAAATTTAATTTAATAAATAAATAAACAGTAGTTAAACACAAACATTTTTTTTAATATAAAATATTCAAATTTTTTTTATAAGAAAAAAATGTTTTTAACTATTTTAACAAAAAAAAAACGATTGGTTTATAGGACAACCACTTATGACAAAATCTGTATATATTATGACACCTAACCTATAGTCATACCAAAAGTATTTTTTTTTAAAAATTATTAAATTATATAACACCGGCATCTTTGGCCAGTGAATAGAAAATGGTTGTCCTGTCGTCAAACAGTTGGTCGGATGAGTCAAACTCGGCTACCCGTCCGTCGCTTAGGACTAACACCCGATCGTAATCAAGGATTGTATTGATACGGTGTATCCGATTCACGTCTAAAACCTATCCCAACAATCATAGGCCCTAATACTGGATAAGCCGTTAAGGGTTTCCTCTAAATGTGAATTAATTGGCGATCGACTTATAGACTAAACCTATAATAGATATATAATATTAATACAATTTTTATATATTTTTAATATTTGTATGTTTTGTAAATTTTAATTATTAATTATTAGTATTATTATTATTATTAGTATTATTATTAGTATTATTATTAGTATTAGTATTATTAGTATTATTAGTATTATTAGTATTATTAGTATTATTATTAGAATTATTATTAGTATTATTATTAGTATTATTATTAGTATTATTATTAGTATTATTATTAGTATTATTATTAGTATTATTATTAGTATTATTATTAGTATTATTATTAGTATTATTATTAGTATTATTATTAGTATTATTATTAGTATTATTATTAGTATTATTATTAGTATTATTATTAGTATTATTATTAGTATTATTATTAGTATTATTATTAGTATTATTATTAGTATTATTATTAGTATTATTATTAGTATTATTATTAGTATTATTATTAGTATTATTATTAGTATTATTATTAGTATTATTATTAGTATTATTATTAGTATTATTATTAGTATTATTATTAGTATTATTATTAGTATTATTATTAGTATTATTATTAGTATTATTATTAGTATTATTATTAGTATTATTATTAGTATTATTATTAGTATTATTATTAGTATTATTATTAGTATTATTATTAGTATTATTATTAGTATTATTATTAGTATTATTATTAGTATTATTATTAGTATTATTATTAGTATTATTATTAGTATTATTATTAGTACTATTATTAATATTAGTATTAATATTATTATTAATATTATTATTCTTAATATTATATGACTATATATAAACATTAAATAATATTTTAATTATGACGTAAATATGATTATCAAAAAATAGTAGATATTGTAAAACTTTTGTAATAATTTTTTGTTTTTCAAAATAAAAATTTTAATTATAACTAATTGACGGTTAGGAAAATTTTTATTAATTACAAATATTTATTTAAAATAATGAGTTTCATTATTTTTTTTTAGAAAAAAAAATTATAATTATAAAATAAGTTTGTTTTCTTATTTTTAATATATATATATATATATATATATATAAAGATAAGTGCATAAAGAATGAGAATCAGTTAATTGTGTTTAAAATTAATACTTATTGATTTAATAAATTGAATATGATTGCAAATGAATTTAGTAATATATTAAGTCACAAAATAACCAAAATTAGTAATTAAATATTGTCCACTTGGGCCGCAATACACTTTTATAATCGGGAATTCATAGTCCCGATTAAACACTCATATGTTTTCTATGTATTCTCAATATAGATACCCGATTAGAAAAGTGTATTTCGGACAATTGGACAAAAATCAATTATAAATTTTTATTATTTTGTGATTATATATATGTTAATAATTTGATGTGCAATAAACAATTACTTTATTAAATCAATAACTATTAATTTTAAACACAATTAAAAAATTATCATTCTTTTTGCACTTATCTTTATATATATATATATATTAAAACTTATAAATAATTATAGTTAGTATTAGTACAGTACTTCAAACATACAACTATACATTTTTTAATCAGTAAATTGCTATATATATATATTATTAAAAATTTAGTAATTTATTAAGTAATTTTTTAGATTTATTTTTAAAAATAAAATGAATCAAATAACTCCATTAAATTATTCATTGATAAGTCCAGTTACACATAATATTAGCAACGATTCAATTAATCAATTAATAAACAGGTTTGTATATAAATTATATATATATATATATATATTAAATATATATATTTAAATAGAAATATTTTTAAAAAAAAAATATTTTAATTTAACAATTATAATAATAAGTACATTATATATTCTCTATATAAATATTAAAATATTAAATATATATATATTTATATAGAAATTGTTTTTTAAAAAAAAATATTTTAATTAAAAATTATTTATTTATTATAATTAATATATTTATATACAGTATAATTGCAAATTTAAAAAAAAACTATTTATTTTATTTTTACAGATCCTATGATGTAATTGTTGACATTGGTTGCGGTGACGGTAGTCTAACCAAATTGTTGGCCAATCAGCTAACGCATAACCAGCTCATAGGTATCGATTGCGTACCCGATATGATAAGCTATGCCCGCAAACATAACAATACAATTGATGGTAAGGACAACCCCAACAACCATATCATTGAATATGTTGTACAAGATATGAGTGTCGATTGGCCGGCAATGTGTCCACAGATCAGACAATTGGAGTCCAAAGTTGATCTGATTTTTTCCAACTATGCCCTACAATATATACCGGATAAGCAACAATTGATGCAAACATTCAGTAGACTACTGTCCACTGGCGGTACAGTCTTTGCTAATATATTTTTATATAACGATCTAAACAAAAAGCTATTAATTAATGGTCCGACAAATCGTAGACAACAACGGTATCAAACAATTGCTGAACAAATTGCTAATTGGAAACAATGTCTAACAATATCAACATCAAGTGATAATCAATATTTGTTTTCAATTAAACAATTCAAAACATTGGATACCGTTTGGCCAATGGATAGGAAAACAATTATAGGTTTATTTTTAATGATAATAAAAAAAATATTATTAGTATTATTATTAGTATTATTATTAGTAATTTAATTAGTAATATAATTAGTAATATAATTAGTAATATAATTAGTATTATTATTAGTATTATTATTAGTATTATAATTAGTATTATAATTAGTATTATAATTAGTATTATTATTAGTATTATTATTATTTAGAAAAATTGATTTTTTTTTATTTAAATTGTTAAAATTGGTTTAATTTTTTTTCACTATATATATTAATATATCATAATTTACTCATAGGTTTTATGCCTGTTATGGTCAACAGTTTTCGGTCACAATTTACTAACCAATCGGACTTTGATTCGGAACTCAATGACCACTTATGGGACACAGTATTCGATGCCACCACTAACCCGACGGCTACCGAACCTAATCCCAGTGCTTGGCAACAGTTTTTAGCCGACACTACCGTTACGAAAGTCAACTGTCATCGTATAGTATTGCAATTGATGGCTATTAAACAATAAATTAATTAATTATAAAAATGGTTAAAAAAAATTTTAGTAAAATTTTTTTTTAGGAAATATCCACCAAAAAAATAGTAAGTATAATAGATATGTATTTGATATGTTATAGATATATATATATATATATTAAATTTAGTTATGATTTCTAATTATTTTTATTATAATGATTATGATTATTATTATATATTTATTTTGTTTAATTCAAAAATTTGTAAGTTTTTTTTTAAATAAACTTAATTTAATAAATAAATAAATGTTTTTAGCTATTATTATGGTATATAGGATAACCTCTGTATATATTATGACACCTAACCTATAGTAATCCCAAAGATATTTTTTAAAAATTATTAAATTATATAACACCGGCATCTTTGGCCAGTGAATAGAAAATGGTTGTCCTGTCGTCAAGCAGTTGGTCGGGTGAGTCAAACTCGGCTATCCGTCCGTCGCTTAGGACTAACACCCGATCGTAATCAAGGATTGTATTGATTCGGTGGGCAATCGTTAGGACAGTACACGACTTAAATGATTGTCTAATAGTTTGTTGAATGAGTGAATCGGTTTCCACATCGACGGCAGCCGTGGCCTCATCGAGGATAAGGATAGACGTGTGTCGGAGTAGAGCCCGAGCCAGACATACAAGTTGTCGCTGACCGACACTCATGTTATCACCCGATTCGGTCACCGGATGGTCGAGACCGGCATCAGTCGACAGTACAAACTCTTTGAGATGCGACTGTTCTAACACTGACCAGAGATCGTCGTCGGAAAACTTGTCAAACGGATCCAAATTTGAACGAATAGTTCCCGAAAACAGTACCGGTTCTTGTGGTATAATTGTCAGCCGCGATCGCAAATCGTGTAGACCTAATTGACTGATATCTATGTCATCGATAACTATACGACCCATTGCTGGCTCAATGAGCCGAAACAATGCCAATGTTAGCGATGACTTTCCCGCACCGGTTCGGCCAACAATACCTATCTATGATAATAATAATAATATAAATCATTGAATAAAATACATTATCATATATTTACCATTTCTCCAGATTTTATAGAAATATCGATGCCTTTGATAACTAAATCCAATCCCTGTCGATATCGGGTACCGTATCCATCAAATCTAATGCATCCATTTTCTGGCCATTTATCCGATAATTGTTGACCCGATAATTGCCAGTCGGCTTCTGTATTCAGACCGCAGTATTCGTCTATCCGTTCAAACGATACCAGATTTGCCTGCATTTGTGCAAATGAATTGATAAAATACTCCAAAATACCGGTCAGAGTAATAGCATTTGATAGACTGAGTCCAATGTCCGAACCGTTTAGACTATCTTTACGTATGACACCAAACAGTGCAGCAAACAGTACAAGTATATTGGTTAGCACTTGTAGTCTAACCAATAGCCAACTGTTGGCCATAATATACGGATAGAGACATTGTGTGTTGTTATCAATCCTATTATCCGATTCCCGTATAAACCTATCCATACAATCATAGGCCCTAATACTGGATAAGCCGTTAAGTGTTTCCTCTAAATGTGAATTAATTGGCGATCGACTGATAGACTCTAAACTATAATAGATATATAATATTAATACAATTGATATATTTATTTTGAATTTTTGCATGTTTTGTAAATTTTAGTTATTTTTAATATTATTAGTATTATTAGTATTATTATTTTATATATTATATAGATACTATATAATATTTAATAATATAATTAATTATTTTAATTTTATTTTAATTTTATTAAAAATTAATAATATTTTTAATTCCCTACCGTCTTAATTGACACGATGCTTTAATATAAATGTTCTAGATTAGTTTTTGGATGTAAAATTTTTTTTACAAAAAAATAATTAATTATAATTAATTAAAAATATCAATATATACTGTATATATATATATATATTTAAATACCTGTAGAAAATAGTATACAATAACAGTCACTGCAAATGGTATCAAAAACATTGGCGTCAATATTGAAATCGACACAACAATACCAATGAGTTGTAGACAATAGTCTAATGTTTGCCTTAATTGATAAAATAGTTGGGAAAAAAAATTTAAAAAATTGTTATTTTATATTTATATTTTAATATATATATATATACAGTATATATATACAGTATATATATATGATATATATATATATATAATAATAATATATGATTATAATTAGCATAGTTAATACTACCGTTATCTCCTCCCACCCCCCCCCCCCCCCCCAATTACCTAAACATAACTGGCAAACCCAAATCAATCAGATACATGTCCTTGTTGAAACGATTCAATAGTCGACCTACGGGTGTCGTATCGAAAAACTCCATGGGCGCATGCATTATACGATCTAATAGTTTACGATGCAATCGGATACAGGTGCTTATAATAGTAAGGGCATAGATAAATCTGTAAACTGTTTGCAACAATAACTGTCCGACAATCATTGCGGCAAATATTAGCATATAAAAAACTGGACCCCTACTGTCCCCAATATCACTACCATCACCATTAGTATTATTGGCAGCCAACTGTTTGGACCAGTAGGCCAACCAAAAATTGATACCATAGTTGATAGCAATCGATAACATTAGAACCGTTAGACAAATCAATAGTAACTTTATGTTAATTAGACGAATATATTTGATAAATGTCTAAAAAAAATTTTAAAATAAATAAAAAAATTAGATAATAATAATTTTACTAATAATTAATTATAATAATAATTTATATATATATATATATATATATATATACCTTAATAGTTATTAGTCCAATTTGGGCACCCTCCTTATCAATTAATTGTGCATGATTATTATTATTATCATTATCAAAATTATTATTATTATTATTATTGGAGATAATATTTTTATTAATAACAACTATTTGATTCAAACTATCTGTCCATTTATGGTAACTATTGTAATCATCATCGACTCGTTTACTGAAATACTGTTTAATTAATTGTTGAAAATAATTACTATCGAGTAATAGTTGTCCGTAAGTACCGGTCGATACTATTTTACCCGCTTTCAGGACAACTATTAGATCGCAATCGGCTAACATAAACAATTGATTTGTGACCAACAATCGGGTTTTTGAACCCAAACAACCCGTTTTTGAGTCCAATATTTCGGTCATCAAATGTTTGCCCACATGACTGTCCACTATATTTAAAAAAAATAAAATTTTATTAATTAAAATAAAAAATTAATAATAAAAATCAATTAATATATAAAAACAATGCCTGCAGAAAGTGGATCGTCGAGTAGATATAGATCGGCACCGGTATAGACGGCTCGGCCTAAACTGACTCTTTGTTTTTGACCGCCACTCAGATTAACGCCTTTCTCGCCGATCTCTGTCTGGTCTCCGCCGGCCAGTTGTCGTATATCTGGTCTGAGAGCACAGCTATCTATTACCCGGTCATACAGTTCCTCATCGAACGGCTTTCCAAACATAATATTCTGTTTGATGGTTGCATTCTGTATCCATGCCTGTTGTGGAACGTATGCCATATGAACACCCGGTCTGACATTAACTGTACCCTCAATGAGCTCCATATCCCCGATAATAGCAGACAACAGTGAACTTTTACCTGAGCCGACATCGCCAACTATGGCCACAAACATACCCTCACGGATATGCAAATCAATTTGATTTAATGTATATTCCTTTACATTATTAATATTATTACTAATTTTTTGATCATTAAGTGTGTCCCACGAAAGTGTTGCCCCATTTATATCAATCATATTATTATTATCATTGCTATCATTAATAGTATTATTGGTCACATAGTTGTTATGTTCATCTAAATTAAGAAAATCATTGAAACGATTGAATGATACGTACATCTAATGTATTAAAAAAAAATAATAATAAATAATTATTTTTATTTATAAAATATACTTCAAAAGTATTAACTAAAAAAATAAAATTATTGCTTTATTTTGTTGTTTATATTTTTTAAAAAATAGTTATTAAACATGTGTTAAAAAATAAAACTGTAAGTTCATAATACTTTATATGAATTATATATTTTTTAATTACCTAAAAAAATTATAAATACTAATAATATCAATCATACATACCATACCAGCAGTACTGTAAACATAGGCTAACTTTGATAGGATTTCCTTAAACACTGACATCAATGATATGGAAAAAAATATTTTTTCAGCCGTTAATTGTTCAGCAAATTTCAGTCCCAAATATAGACTAAATATAACTAAATGACATATCAATGGACACATGTTTGATATTATATACAATAAGGAATAAACATAATATAAATGTTTGACTTTAAGTAACTCCTGATCACGTAATTTGGTTATAATATTCATAAACGGTTGTTCCCACGCATATAACTAAATTAAAATAAACAATAATTAATTAATAATTATAATAATAATAATCATTAATAATAATAATAATAATAATTAGTATATTAATAATTAGTAGTAAAAATAATTAGTAATAATAATAATTAGTATATTAATAATTAGTAGAAATAATAATTAGTAATAATAATAATAATTAGTATATTAATAATTAGTAGTAATAATAATTAGTAATAATAATAATTAGTAATAATAATAATTAGTAATAATAATAATTAGTAATAATAATAATAATTAGTAATAATAATAATTAGTAATAATAATAATTAATTAGTAATAATAATAATAATTAATAAGAATAACAAATAAATAAGTAATTAATTAATTATACTTTAATTATTTTGATGCCATTTAGTATTTCTTTAATAAAATTAAGTCTATTGTCGGCATATTTTAATTGTTTTCTATCGATTTTAATACCGATTTTCATAATTAAAAACTGTAACCAAAATAGTATGACCACAACCGCTAAACAGGAAAATGCTGTATAATTAAACTCAGTAAACAATAAGCCAGTGGTCAGTATTATTTGTAGGGGTAATACCACTATGTATGCCAACCATTGGGCATTATCTATATATTTGAATAAAATTTAATAACAAAAAAAAAGTTTTGTAATATTTTTTAAATACTACTAAACCATTAACCCGTTGACAGTCGACAGCCATTAGGTTAGTTATGTCGCCATAACTGGTCAGACGTTTGGCACCGTTACTCAACACCAGTGACTTGCGATAGACGGCCGACATTACCGATGATGTGATTTTCATAGCTAACACACAAAAAAATAAATAAAATTATTTAACTTATAATACTGTATTGATTTGAAATTTTTACAAAGATTTTTATTATTACTATACTCTTTAAAAAAAAATCGGTAAAAACAGAGACTATTATTGTTATAATACTAATTAACAACAAAAAAAAACAAAATAAATAATTTTATATTTTTTGTAAAAACCTAGACATTTAATTGCTTGTATATAATATGTATTCAATAGACTCGATAGTATAGTAATCAGCACCAGTAGTACACAATAGACATATCCGTGCCATTTATATTGATCCTTATCCTCATAAGTGATAAACAATCTAAAGTGATAATAATAATAATTATTATAATAATTTTTTAACTATTATTTTTTATATATATATATATATAAAGTACATAAACACTACATACTTGACCACTAATGGTTGACAACATTTTAGGCCAACCGATATAAATAATATTAGACATAACCATAGAAATTGTAGACTAAATTTATGCAATATTATCGATAAAAAACTAATTTTATTATTATTATTATTATTATTAACATTATAAACATAATTGAAACTAAAAAATGATTGAAATTTATTTTTTGCTTTAATGTCCGCTAAAACGTTTGAATTGTCGTCGACAACAACACTATTAGGTTTAGTTGTCTTAAATAGATATCTATGAAACGTTTGCTTATAGTTAGCTAAGACACTGTAGCCCGGGGTCAGTGGCCAGAGATCCTGGAAGTCGATAGTCTTTTTCCAGTTCATGACAAACAAACTGGTCATCCATTGATAGGTTAGCCTCGATATAGACGATGCCCTCTCTATGGGACATATAATGTCTGGACATTTATTGCTGATTATGTTTCGCTTAGTTATTGTATTTGTATTATTAATATTAGTATTATTGACTATTGGCCTGCAATCAGCAAATTGACAATAGATTAGTAGCAAAACAGTCAATCCATAGTTTATAGAAAACAATATGAATTCATAGTTGTGTAGCATCTGATTGTTAGTATAGGTGGCCACAGATAAACTACCGAAAATGGTGTCCAACAATAGGTATAACCAAATCAGTCCACTAGTGATAATACCGTACAAACGTTGAATGTTAAACACTAGACATAGTAGTAATCTGGCCATAGTTTGTATGCCTAACCCTAGTATGTATGCAGTACTGGGACTATCGTTCCACTGATATTTACGGCATAAACTTAACGCCAGTTCCGCTATTAGTATACCAGTGCTTAACAAACATACCAATAATCGGCTGGTGTTGTAATAATTCCATTGAATAATAGTTTTATTATTATTATTATTAGTAGTAGTAGTAGTTTTGTGATAACATTTCCATATTAGGTACGGTATGTATAACAACAAGAATATACAGGGAATCCATACAAACCATGTGTTTAACATACATGAACTTAGATTAGGAGCCGTTGTATACCATGAAAGTTGTGGATCCTTTAGATGCAAAAAAATTTTTTTAATACATAATTATTGATTTTTTTATGTCTATTAGTATTGGTATTAATAATAATCTATTAAATAATTAATTTATATTATGTTAATATATATATATATATATATATATATATATATATATATATATATATATGATATAACTTACCCATAATTGATCCTTGCATATTTTCTCAAACATAATTAACTAATTAAAACTCAATTAAAACAAGTCAATTAAATTATATTGAATTAATATTTATAAAATAATTAAACAAAATAAACATAAAAAATAAAACATATATATATATATATATAATTATAAGTACTTTTATCATTTATATTTTATTTTTAAAATATATTAAAAGTCATCGAAAAAACAATATACTTTTTTATATTAAATTAATACTAATAATAATAATAATTATTATTATTATAATTAATTAATTAAAATAAATAATAATTATCGTATTGTTTTTTTAATTAATAAACAATATATTTTATTTTATTTAATATACACAAATATTAAGATATATATACAGACATAGATATATATATATATGAAAGCAATATACACTGTTTGGTTAGGTTAGGTTAGGTTAGGTTAGGTTAGGTTAGGTTAGGTTAGGTTATTTATACAATATAGCAATATATATAAAAATGTTTAAAAAATGTTTATTAATTAGATGTTATTTTCTTAAAAAATATAATGTTTTGAAATATTAGTAAAGAATTTTAATAAAACATCGAATTTATTGTATTTTTTTTAATTTTTAGTCAAAGACCTGATTTTTATTTAATTTAACTATAAATATAAAAATAAACTTAATATCATTTATATATATATATATATATATATATATATATATATATATATAATTTAAACTAATTTGTGAGATAACTATTGTGATAACTAGCTTATAATATGTGAATATTAATTGTAATTATTATTTTTAACATATATATAAAAATAATTAATAGTATTGTAATCATATATTTGTACTGTATTTATAATATAATAAGTCTAACTAAAGTTATATATATATATATATATATATATATATATATATATATATATTATATATTAAATTATTAAATTATTATAATTTTAAATCATTGACAGAAATTCATGTCTAGTTTTATGATTATCTTTAAACTCTCCAAACATACAACTGGTTATAGTTTTGCCATTGATTTTCTGTACCCCACGAGAGCTCATACACATGTGTCTGGAAATACCAATAAAAATCAATAATTATATTCAAACTTATATATAATATGACACATACTTGGCCTCAACAACAACACCGACTCCTAAAGGACTGATAGCTTCAACCACTGCTTCGGCTATTTGTTTGGTCAGTCTTTCCTGAACTGTAAGACAACAACAAAAATCAATATATTTTTATTTTATTTTCATTACTATATCTGTATCCACCCATACCTTGCAGTCTTCGGGCAAACATTTCAACAATTCGGGCCAATTTGCTGAGTCCCAGCACCTTATGGTCGGGCAGATAACCGATAGACACTTTGCCATAGATGGGCACCAAATGGTGTTCACAATAGGAAAACATTTCAATATCTTTGACGACAACCATCTCATCTGTGTCTTCAGCAAACACGGCATCATTCAAGACATCATTGATTTTCAATTGATATCCATTAGTGAAATACAACAGTGCTTTCGCTGCCCTCTCCGGTGTCTTCAATAGACCCTCTCTTTCCGTGTCTTCGCCAATCGTTTCCAACAGATCTCTATAAATACGAGTCAATCGTTTCAATTGTGTATCTTTCGTGTCGTCCAAACCATCGTTTGCACCGTTAGTTTTTGCTACAGTATTATTGTCTACATAAACAATATCATCTGTGTCTTCAACATTACTGACATTATTATTGATTTCATAACCATTTTGTTTGTTATCTTGTTTTTCAAAGTTATTCAATGTTTTAAACATTTTTCTAAAAAAAAAATTAATCTATAATTAAAAATTAAAAAAAAAATTCTATACTGTATTTATTAACTTAATAATAATCTTAATAATAATACTAATAATATTAAAACACTTTTAAAACTTTTTTAAAAATATGGTATATATTTATATACCATATAATATACAGGCAATTGATTAAAAAAAAATTTTATTGACGCAAATATGATTATCAAAAAAATAGTAGATATTGTAAACATTTTGTAATAATTTCAAAATACTAATTGACGGTTAAGAAAATTTTTATTAATTACAAATATTTATTTAAAATAATGAGTTTCATTATTTTTTTTTTTTAAGTAAAATAAATTATAAAATTTATAAACTTTTTAAAGAAAAGTTAACTTGCACAGTTATTTTTAGTTTATAAAAAAACTAATATTAATTATTAAAATGTAAAAAATAAATTAATAGTTTTAACTAACCTAACTATTGTATTACATGTATGTTTTCATAAAATTATTTATTTATTTTTTTAAAATTAGTTAATTATAATATTTATTATAGTTAATTATTGATTATTTAATTTTTAATGTAATATTATATATTGTTTTGTATAGTATAACTAAATTTATTATATATATATATATCTTATAATCAATATATTTTATTTCATATAATAAACAGTTTTTACCTAAACATGATTATCATAAAAATTGATTTTATTTTTTTTACGTATTTATTAAAATGATTATCATTGTCATACGATATGTTTTAATTTTTTAAAAAAATAATATTTGTTTAAAATCAAATTGTAATATCATTTTTAAATTTAAAAAAAACATATTTATTAAATTTTAATTTGTAAAATTCTAAGTAATTTTAATATAAAATAAAATAATATTAATTAAAGGTATAAAAGTTTTGTATATATATATATATATATATATAGAAATCATATAATATATAAAAATATATGTATATATTAAAATAATCAAACTTACATTTTTTTTAAAATTTTTGAATTTTATTGTTGGTCAAAAAAATTGTGTCTATTGAGAAAAAAGCACAGTTAGTTATTTTATATATTTATATATATATATATATATAAAGTGTGTTTATATTATTAATAATTTAGAGGACAGATAATCAACTAATAGTTTGGAGACAATAAATTTTTTTACTAACAAATAACTGGTATTTATATATATATATATAGAAATTTTTTTATATCCTATTTAAGATTTATCTTGATTTTTGTGTCTAATTTATTATTATTTATTATTAATAATTTTATATATATATTTTTTTGGCACAATAGTTGCCATAATTAAGATTATATTAAACATTTCAATATTAATAAATAAATGGCAATATTTGATTTAGAAAAATAAAATAAATAAAAATAATAATTTTATCAATTAATTTTGGTAACTAATTATATAGTAGTCTACTATTATTATTATTATTATTATTATTATTATTGCATTATTATTAAAAATTGCTATATTTTTTTAATATTACTATTTTAAATTATATCCTATTATATCATATATATACAGTATATATATATATAGTAATAATTATATTATATAAAAAAAACTAAATAACATTTAATGATAAACTTGTTTATTATATAAGATAAATATATATAAAATAAATTATAGTTAATTAATATTTGTTTTAGTAAATCCTTAATTAAATTTATTATCAATTACAGTGTATTTGTTGTTTATATTAGGTTTATTAAACTGTTATTTTTTTTTATTTATTTTTTTATTTATTTACTAATATATTGATAATGCAATAATTTTAATATTAATAAATATTACTAAATTATAGTGCAATAACTAAATATTAATACAGTATATACTGTATAATGTTTGACTTAAATGATAATTATTGATAAATATAAATATATAAATTATTATCAATAAAAAACAAAAATATTTCTCAATAAATAAATATATATATATAAATATAATTGTTTTCTAAATATGCTGAACATGTGTTTTTTATTATAACTTATATATATATATAAGTGTAAACATTAACTGTTTGTAATAAAAAAAAATTATATATATATATATATATATCTATTTAATTGAATATATAATATAGAAAATAATATTAATAATATTCAAATAATTTAATTATATATTAATATATAAATAACTTTTTAAAACAAAATTATATCATATTTTTTAATATTAATAATAATAATAATAATTTAATTGTTGTTCAAAGCTATAAAAACTTTTTTAATTTATAAATATATTTTTTTTTTAATTAAGTTGATTAACTAAATTAAAAAACAAAAAAATTACCATGGATATTATTGAACCCGATGTTTATGCTAAACAAAAAAGTAATGCCCAACTAATAGCTATGCAATCAATTGATAGTCTAAACACGTATAACAACAATAAGTATGTTTATTAATTAATTAATTAATATTTTTTTTTTTAAAATAAATATCTTATAATAAAAATTATATTTTTTTTTTGTTTAATTCATTTTAACAGATCATACGATCAGATTGTGGACATCGGTTGCGGTGACGGCGATATAACCAAACAATTACTCGGCAAACATATCCGGCATAAACATATACTGGCCATAGATGTCCTGCCCGATATGATAACGTATGCCCGCAATCATAATTCAGATGATACTATTGAATATCTAGTACAAGACATGTCCGTCGAGTGGCCACTGATCAGTAGTCCACGACTGCGGCAATTGGCCGGCAATGTTGACCTAATATTTTCTAACTTAGCACTTGAATATATGGCCGACAAACGGCAAATAGTCGATACATTCGGTCAGTTGTTGTCCACGGGCGGCGTATTTCACGCCAATCTGGTTATTATGGAAGATATTAACAAACGATTGGCCAGTTATGGTCGGCCGCCGAAACAACAATGGTATCAATCGCGTGAAAAGCAATTAGACAATTGGCGTCAAAGTCTATCATCGGATAATCAGTTTCTGGTCAAACAGTTTGAGATTATTGATGTCTGTTGGCCTACGGATAGACAGAAAATGATTGGTATTTAAAATAGTATTTTATTTTAAAAAATTAAAAAATCAAAATAAAAATCAAATAAATATTTATATTATAAACTTTTTTTGTTTGTTGTGTGTTATATATTAATATAGACTTTATGCCAATTATTATATCAAAATATCGGCAATTTTTCCAAAATACCGATGACTTTGAGTCGGAAAAAATTGATCACTTATGGGATACGGCTTTCGATGCGTTGGTCAACCCGACGGCCGATACACCCAACCCCAGGGCGTGGCAACAGTTTTTGGCCGATCCGACCGTTACGGTAGTCAATCGTTACCATCAATTGCTGAGAATAACTGCTGTTAAACAATAAGATAAATTGATTTTATTTTTATTTTTTAAATAATGTTTTTATTGTTTATTAATTAATTAAGTAATTAATTAATTATAACTTTTTCTTACATTTAATTAGTAAATCAACAAAAAAAAATGTTATGTTTTACGAGAGAAAAAAAATTAATACTAAATAAAATGTTTATCAAAAAAATATTTTTGTTTAATGTTTTAATGTGTAGACTATAGTATATATATATATATATACAGTTTGATATAATACAATAGTATCAAGGTTATATTGTTGTTGAAAATTTATGTACTTTATATTAATTATTTTTTTTGTAGAAAAATTTTAATTAAATATTTTCAATACTATTTATTTTTATTATCAATATCTTGGAATTAAATTTATAATTTTTTTTTAAAATTAATGGATATTTAATTATTTTATTTTTACTAATAATTATTATAACTGTTTACTGTTTATTATATATAATCTTATTTTTTTATTATCAGTAATAAAGTATAATAATTATTAATAAATCTATAAATTTAAAAAATATATAATTTAATTAATATTTTTTTAAAAAATTAATTTATATAATTAGGTTTTTAGTAAAATATTATAACACAATTACATCAAAATATAGATATCATAGTTTAAAAAAACATATTAATTATTTCCTTAAAATTTATAATATTTATATTTCAATTTAATTTCAAGATTATAACTAAACTGTAAATAATAGTTAGTTTATAACTTAATAGAGTTACTATTAATTAAAAAAAAAATAAAATATTTTTTTTTTAAATAAATAAATAATAACTATTAATAAAATTTCTAAATTTTCAAATCATATAACACCGGCATCTTTGGCTAGAGAGTAGAAAATGGTTGTCCTGTCGTCAAGCAGTTGGTCGGGTGAGTCAAACTCGGCTACCCGTCCGTCGCTTAGGACTAACACCCGATCGTAATCAAGGATTGTATTGATTCGGTGGGCAATCGTTAGGACAGTACACGACTTAAATGATTGTCTAATAGTTTGCTGAATGAGTGAATCGGTTTCCACATCGACGGCAGCCGTGGCCTCATCGAGGATAAGGATAGACGTGTGTCTGAGTAGAGCCCGAGCCAGACATACAAGTTGTCGCTGACCGACACTCATGTTATCACCCGATTCGGTCACCGGATGGTCGAGACCGGCATCAGTCGACAGTACAAACTCTTTGAGATGCGACTGTTCTAACACTGACCAAAGTTCGTCGTCGGAAAACTTGTCGAACGGATCCAAATTTGAGCGAATAGTTCCCGAAAACAGTACCGGTTCTTGTGGTATAATAGTCAGCCGCGACCTCAACTCGTGTAGACCTAATTGACTGATATCTATGCCATCGATAACTATACGACCCATTGCTGGTTCAATAAGTCGAAACAATGCCAGTGTTAGCGATGACTTTCCCGCTCCGGTTCGGCCAACAATACCTATCTATAAAATTAGATAATTATTATTAGATATCTATAAATGATTACACAATTGATTTCAATACCTTTTCTCCGGACTTGATATCGATGTCAATACCTTTGATTACTAAATCCAATCCCTGTCTATAGCGAGTACCGTATCCGTAACCTTTTTCTGGCCATTTATCGGACAATTGTTGACCCGATTGCCAGTTGGCTTCAGATTTCAGTCTACAGTATTCGTCTATCCGTTCAAACGAAACGAGATATCCCTGGGTTTGTGCAAAAGTATCGATAAAATACTCTAAAATACCGGTCAATGTAATGGCATTTGCCAGCGACAGTCCAATGTCCGAACCGGTTAGACTATCTTTACCAATGACACCAAACAGTGCAGCAAACAATACAAGCAAATTGCTTAGGACTTGTAGTCTAATCAATAGCCAACTGTTGGCCAAAATTGACGGATAGATACACTGCAAGTTTTGGTCGATCCTATTGTCCGATTCCAGTATAAACCTATCCATACAATCATAGGCCCTAATACTTGATAGACCATTGATTGTATCGCCTAAATGTGAATATATTGGCGATCGGCTTATGGACTCTAAGCTATATATACAGTATATATAATATATATACAGTATATATAATATATATACAGTATATATAATATATATATATATATATATATATCAGGGTTAAGCAAGGTTTTGGATTTTAGGGGGGGGGGGGGGGTAGACCGGGGTAAAATTTACAAAATTCTCGAAAAATCTTGGGGGGGGTATTGGGTGGGGTAAGATTTTTATTGCATTTTTAAACGGCAATTTTTTCAAAAATCCAAAATCAAGGGGGGGGGGGGGTCAAGAGAAAATTCCCTAATATTCCCTTAAATTCCCGAATATTCCCATGTAAATTCGATAAAATTCCCATAAGTTCCCGTATAAATTCCCAGGAAAATAGGTAAAATTTACAAAAATACTAAAAAAAACTTTAACAAAAATAAAAAAAAGTTAAATTTTAACAAAAATAAATATTTTTAAAAAAAAATTTTAAAAATTAATAAAAACTTAAATTTTAGCAAAAAATAAAATAATAATGTATTAAATACTTAAAAATAGGTGATAAAGGCATTAATGATACACTGAGTTTTTTAGTATTTTAGTAATTTTTAACTTTTAAAATAATTTTTTAAATAATACTTAATGCTTATAGTTTATAGATATATATTTTTATTTTTTAATGTTATTTTTATGTAAATACTGATTGAATACTAATTATAAAATTAAAAATATTTTAAATTTTTTAGTTAAAATTTTAAAAATTATTAATAAAAACCTTGTAATATAAGTATTTATTTTTTTATTAACTTCTTAAACTATCTCAAACTTCTATTTATATTGTAATATGATTATTCTTTTCAACAAATTGGTATTTTTTAACTTTTTAGTTTAATATTTTAAGTAAAATTATGTTATTTTTTGATGAGTTTTAACGTTATTTTAACTTTTTTACTTATTTTTAATCAATAATTAGAATCATATAAATTTTAAAAACATAAAAACACTTACTAAAATAGTATTAACTAAAATTAAAATTTTTATAAATCTCAAAAAATTTTCGGCGCCTKCGGCGCCGAAATTTTAGGGGGAGAGTCATTTCTCCTCGTTTTTAAGCGACAATTTTTCCCATTTGGTCAAAAAGTCTGGGGGGGTAAAATCCCAATTTCTCGATCTTAGGGGGGGGTATTTTGGCCTTACCCCCCCCTACCCCCCCCCCCCCTTACTTAACCCTGATATATATATATATATATAGTTAGATAGCAATCAATGTAATTATAAAATAAATACCGTTTTAATTGACACAACGCATCAATATAGATGTACTTTAAATATAATAATTTTTAATAATTATTATTATTTTCATTTTATTAATAAATTTAAAGAAAATTTTAAATACCTGTAGAAAATAGTATACAACGACTGATACAACTAATGGTATCAAAAACATTGGCGTCAGTATTGAAATCGACACAACAATACCAATGAGTTGTAGGAAATAGTCTAATGATTGACTAAAAAATTGATAAAAAATTAAAATTAAAAAAATAATTAATACAATTAACTAAATGTCGGTTAAGCTGTAGATTTCAAATTTTTTTTTTAATATATATAATAATATTTATATAAAAATTTGTTATTTACTTATTACGACTATTAGATTACTATTAGATTATTTGTTAGATTACTATAAGATTACTATTAGATTATTAATTAAATCTAAACTAAACCAATAATTTATAATATAATTATAACAATAATAACATTAATAATTAGTATAAACAATAAAAAAAACATTATTAATTAGTACATAATATCTAAAAAAAATAGAAACATTTGGGCCACAAAAAAATATCTAAAGCCTAACATATATATAATAAATAAATAATAAATAATTAATAAATAAATAATTAATAAATAATTAATAAATAAATAATTAATAAATAATTAATAAATAATTAATAAATAATTAATAAATAATTAATAAATAATTAATAAATAATTAATAAATAATTAATAAATAATTAATAAATAATTAATAAATAATTAATAAATAATTAATAAATAATTAATAAATAATTAATAAATAATTAATAAATTAATAAATTATAATTAATACAGTTTCTAATATGTTTGAATCAATATGTTTAGATCAATTATGGGTAAATATTATATAATATTTTATATAAAAACTAAATTAAATATTTATAAATAATATATAAATTTATTTAATAATTATTATTTCTCTAATATATACTGTATATATATATATATATCAATATATATAATTATATTAGAAACCAGAATTTTCATGGTATACAACATCACCATCACTGAGCTCATGTATGTTACATATTATATGGCATGTATAATACATTAACCAGATCCCATCACCTCATCCACACACCCCTAACAACCCCAATCTGCCATACCTAAATCTAACTGGCAAATTGATGTCCACTAGATTCATATCCTTATTGAAACGATTCAATAGGCGACCCACTGGGGTAGTATCGAAAAACTCCATGGGCGCATGCATAACACTGGCCAATAGTTGCCGATGCAGTCGGATACAGGTGCTTATGATGCTCAGGGCGTATAAAAATCTATAGGCTATACGCAGTATACATTGACCCAGTATCATTATTGAAAATATTAGCAAATAATTGAGATGTTGGCCACCATCACCACCATTACCACTAGCACTGGTACTATCAGTATTATTATCATCATCTACTATGGAAACCTGTTTGGACCAGTAGGCCAGCCAAAAGTTTATACCATAGTTGATAGCCGTGTTCAAGATGAGCACCGGTAGGCAAATCGTCAGAAACCATATGTTTATGGATCGAACATATTTTATTAGTAACTATTTTTTTTTTATTTTTTAGTTACAACCAAAAAAAATAAAAATTATAAATATTAGTTAACCAAAAAAATAGTTATTTTATTAGTATTTAAAAAAAATTATTTAAACTATTTATTATTAATTTAAGAATATATTTTAATATATAACTAAAGTAAAATTATTTATTATTTAATATTATTAAAAAATTAGATTACTTTTAAAATTAATTTCAAATAAAATGTTAGTTTAGAAAGTTTAATAAAAAAAATAATTTTAGTATTTAATAATAAATTAATATTAAAAAAAGTATTATAAAAATTATTATTATTATTAAATAATTATTACCTTTATATTAATTTGACCACTTTGAGCAACTTCCTTATCCATCAATTGACCATGTTCATTTTTATTATCAATTAAATTATTATCATTATTATTATTATCACTATTATTATTATCACTATTATTATTACTATTATTATTACTATTATTATTACTACTATTATTAATATTACTATTATTATTATTACTTTTATTATTATTACTATTATTACTATTACTATTACTATTACTATTACTATTAATATTAATATTACTATTAATATTACTATTAATATTACTATTAATATTACTATTAATATTACTATTAATATTACTATTATTATTATTACTACTATTATTATTATAATTGTCAATATTATTGACAATTAGATTATAATTAGATTGATTTTTATGAATATCAAAATCATTTAACATATAATTACTAAAATATTGTTTAATAAATTGTTGAAAATAATTACAATCACTTAATAGCTGTCCATAAGTACCGGTCGATACTATTTTTCCCGCTTTCAGGACAACTATTAGATCGCAATCGGCTAACATAAACAATTGATTTGTGACCAACAATCGGGTTTTTGAACCCAAAATACCGGTTTTCGAGTCTAACACTTCAGTCATCAAATGTTTGCCCACATGACTGTCCACTAAAATATTTAGATAAACTTATTTGAAATAATTTTTTATATATAAATATAAAACTAATAGATAGGTTAACAATACCTGCAGAAAGTGGATCGTCGAGTAGGTATAGATCGGCACCGGAATAGACGGCTCGGCCTAAACTGACTCTTTGTTTTTGACCGCCGCTCAGTGTCACACCTTTTTCGCCGATCTCTGTCTGGTCTCCGCCGGCCAGTTGTCTTAAGTCAGGTCTGAGAGCACAGCTATCTATTACCCGGTCATACAGTTCCTCATCGAACGGCTTTCCGAACATAATATTCTGTTTGATGGTTGCATTCTGTATCCATGCCTGTTGTGGTACATAAGCTATACTAACATTGGATCTGATATTAACTGTACCCGCAATTAGTTTCATATCGCCGATAATGGCCGACAACAGTGAACTTTTACCTGAACCTACATCGCCTACTATGGCCACAAACATACCCTCACGGATATGCAAATCAATTTGATTTAATGTATAGTCGTTTATAACATCATCGTCACCAATGGTTTCACTGTTAGGTGTGTCCCACGAAAGTGTTGCCCCATTTATATCAACAATATTATTATTATTATCATTGATATCCTTATTATTGGTCACATAGTTGTTATGTTCATCCAAATTGAAATAACTATTAAAACGTTTAAATGATACGTAAATCTAAAAAATAAATAGTTTTTTTTATTAATTTTTTTTATTATATAGTATTACTATAATTATTATTATTATTATTATTATACATACAATTCCTGTCGTATAATAAACAAACGATAGTTTTGATAAAATTTCTTTTAACAATGAAATCAATGTAATTGAAAAAAATATTTTCCCACCATTTAATTGTTTGCTTGGATTTATCAACAAATATAGACTAAATATTATTAAATGACCGATCAATGGACACATATATGATATAACATCAATACAGGCGTACAAGTAATACATTTTTCGGATTTTAAGTAACTCCTGATCACGTAATTTGGTTATCATTGAACTAAATGGTTGTTCCCATCCGTATAACTAATTTAGTCAAAACAAAAAAAAACATAAATATATTTATTAATTAATAAAATAAAAATAATTTATAATAATATAAAAATAATTTATAATAATATAAAAATAATTTATAATAATATAAAAATAATTTATAATAATATAAAAATAATTTATAATAATATAAAAATAATTTATAATATATAAAAATAATTTATAATAATATAAAAATAATTAATATAAAAATAATTTATAATAATATAAAAATAATTTATAATAATATAAAAATAATTTATAATAATATAAAAATAATTTATAATAATATAAAAATAATTTATAATAATATAAAAATAATTTATAATAATATAAAAATAATTTATAATAATATAAAAATAATTTATAATAATATAAAAATAATTTATAATAATATAAAAATAATTTATAATAATATAAAAATAACTTATAATATAAAAATAACTTATAATATAAAAATAACTTATAATATAAAAATAACTTATAATAAAATATATATAAAAATTTATTTTTACTTTAAGTATTTTAATGCCATTTAGTATTTCATTAGTCAAACCGATTCTATGGTCCAAATGTTTCAATTGTTTAGTTTCCATATTGACTGCCAGTTTGGTTAACAATGATTGAATGGTTAGTATGATTGGGACAACCATTATGAGTGCTAGCGATGACAAACCAAATTCCGTATACAATAGACCGGTTGTCAGCAGTATTTGTAACGGTATGCACACTGTATAGGCTAACCAATGAAAGTTATCTATAGAAATTAAATAATATTTTTTTTTATAATAAAAATAATTTAATTATTTATATTTTTTAATTAATTAATTAATTAGTAAACCAATAATACGTTGACAATCGACAGCCATTAGGTTAGTTAGGTCACCATAACTGGCCAGTTGTTTGGCACTGTTACTCAATACCAGTGACTTGCGATAGACGGCCGACATTACCGATGATATGATTTTCATTGCTTTGAAAAAATTAATTAATTAATTAAATAATTATTTTGTTTATAAAAGTTATTATTATTATTATTATTATTATTATTATTATTATTGAATAACAAACCTAAACATTTGATAGCCTGTATATAATAAGCATTTAGTATACTGGATATTATATTGATAATCAATAGTAATACTATATAGACATAACCGTGCCATGTAGGCTCATCCTCTATATCTGCATAATTTATTAGCAATCTAATTATATATATATATATATAATTATAAAAAATATTATTAATTTTAATTAAATTAATTTTAACTAAATTAATTTTTTTTAAAAATCCATATATATATATATATATATCAACAATAAAAAAATCACATATAGTAATACAAACAATATACTGTATATATATATATTATTTTATAAATACCTGACCACTAATGGTTGGCATAGTTTTAGGACAACTGATATAAATAGTATAAACCAAATAATTATATATTGTAAACCAAATTTACGTAACATTAATGAAAATATGTTAATATTATTAATAATGGGTCGATAATTATTAGCAGTATTATTATTATTATTTGTATTATTAGTTTTATGAATTAATTTATTTAATCCAAAACAATCTAAATAAACAAATAAACAAAATAAATAATAATAATTAATTATTTTAAAAATTTAAAAATAAAAAATATTTTTTTAATACTTTAGTAGTATAGTGTATAATATGTTTGTTTTTTATAAATAATTAAAAAAAAGTAATTAAAAAATAAATATAAAATTAATTTTTTACGATTAAAATTAGTCAATGAACTAAACCCAGGGATCAGTGGCCAGAGATCCTTGAAATCGATTGTCTTTTTCCAGTTCCCGACAAACAAACTGGTCATCCAGTGATAGGTTAGCCTCGATGTGAACGATGCCTTCTCTATGGGACACATGTTGTTGTTGTTGGTGTTGTTGTTGGGTTTGGATATTATATGAGTATTATTAGTGTCAACTACTGGTACTACTGGTATGTACTGGTGATGGTCAGCAAATAGACAATAGATTAATAGTATAGAAGTTAGTGAATAGTTTAGGCAAAACATAATGAATTCATAGTTGTATAGCATATGATGATTATTGTTGATAGTATAGGTGGCCACAGAAAATGAACCGAAAATAGTGTCCAACAATAGGTATAACCAAATCAGTCCACTAGTAATAATGCCGTACACGCGTTGAATGTTAAACACTAGACATAGTAGTAATCTGGCCATAGTTTGTATGCCTAACCCTAGTATGTATGCAGTACTGGGACTATCGTTCCACTGATATTTACGACATAAACTTAACGCCAGTTCCGCTATTAGTATACCAGTGCTTAACAAACAAACAAATAATCGGCTGGTGTTGTAATAATTCCATTGAATTGTAGTTTTATTAATATTATTAATATTTTTGTGACAACATTTCCACATTAGGTTCGGTATGTATAACAACAATAATATACAGGGAATCCAAACAAACCATGTGTTTAGCATACATGAGCTCAGTTGCGGTGATGTCGTATACCATGAAAATTCTGGTTTCTAATATAATTATATATATTGATATATATATACAGTATATATTAGAAAAATAATAATTATTAAATAAATTTATATATTATTTATAAATATTTAATTTAGTTTTTATATAAAATATTATATAATATTTACCCATAATTGATCTAAACATATTGATTCAAACATATTATAAACTGTATTAATTATAATTTAGTAATTTACTAATTAATTATAAAGTAAATTATAATTTTTACAAACATTAATTATACTACAATACAATTTAAGCAATAAATTATTTATTTATTTTTTTAAATAAATTTTATTTTATTTTTATTTATAAAATAAATTCTATATAAATTTTATGAAAAAAATATAATTAATAAATATTTATATTTAGAAATATTGATATCAATATTTTAATGACCCACATTTATTTTTTTTTTAAAAATATTAGATAATTAAAATACTAAATTTTTGTTTAAAAACATAAAGAAACATTTCATTAGATATCATATTAATAATTTTTGTTTTAAAAAAAATTAATTTTTGTTTCAACATTGTATTAATATATGTATAAAATATATATTAATAGTAGACGTAATGATGAGTTAACAATTTATTTTTTTAAATTTAAATATACATAAAAAACATAAATATATATATATATATATATATAAAGTAATTAATTATAAATTAAATTATAAATTTTAATCTAAGAAACTACTGTAATATTATCTAAAATAACTTAACAAAATGTTATAATTAGTAATTTTTTTTGTATACAATTTTTTTTATTTTTAATCTTATAATAACTTTTAATTTATATATATATCAAATATGATATGATATTTTGTGAGAAAATTTGATCAATAATTTTTGATTCACACATTATTTATATATATATATATATAAAATTTATAAAATCTAAAAAAATAATTTATTATTTTTTACATATAATTAAGATATTTTATGAAAATACAAATATATATATTTTTAATATATTTTTCTAAAAATAAATAAATAAATATTTTCTATTTCTATACAAATTATTTTTAACTACTATTGTCGTACTAAAATAATTTAATAAAATTTAAATAAAAATTTTAACATATATTTTTGAAATGTCTAAATTCAAAACTTCAACTCATTTTATAACACCGGCATCTTTGGCCAGTGAGTAGAAAATGGTTGTCCTGTCGTCAAGCAGTTGGTCGGGTGAGTCAAACTCGGCTACCCGTCCGTCGCTTAGGACTAACACCCGATTGTAATCAAGGATTGTATTGATTCGGTGGGCAATAGTTAGGACAGTACACGACTTAAACTCTTGTCTAATAGTTTGTTGAATGAGTGAATCGGTTTCCACATCGACGGCAGCCGTGGCCTCATCGAGGATAAGGATAGACGTGTGTCTGAGTAGAGCCCGAGCCAGACATATAAGTTGTCGCTGACCGACACTCATGTTATCACCCGATTCGGTCACCGGATGGTCGAGACCGGTATCAGTCGACAGTACAAACTCTTTGAGATGCGACTGATCTAACACTAACCAAAGTTGGTCGTCGGAAAACTTGTCAAACGGATCCAAATTTGAGCGAATAGTTCCCGAAAACAGTACCGGTTCTTGTGGTATAATTGTCAGCCGCGATCGCAACTCGTGTAGACCTAATTGACTGATATCTATGCCATCGATAACTATACGACCCATTGCTGGCTCAATAAGTCGAAACAATGCCAGTGTTAGCGATGACTTTCCAGCACCGGTTCGGCCAACAATACCTATCTATAAAATTAGATAATTATTATTAGATATCTATAAAATGATTACACAATTGATTTCAATACCTTTTCTCCGGATTTGATATCGATGTCAATACCTTTGATAACTAAATCCAATCCCTGTCGATATCGGGTACCGTATCCGTCAAATCGGACACAACCTTTTTCTGGCCATTTATCCGACAATTGTTGACCCGATTGCCAGTCGGCTTCAGTTTTCAGACTACAGTATTCGTCTATCCGTTCAAATGATATCAGATATCCCTGGGTTTGTGCAAAAGCATCGATAAAATACTCTAAAATACCGGTCAATGTAATGGCATTTGCGAGGATCAGTCCGATGTCGGCACCGGTTAGACTATCTTTCCCAATGACACCAAACAGTGCAGCAAACAGTACAAGCAAATTGCTTAGGACTTGTAGTCTAATCAATAGCCAACTGTTGGCTATAATATACGGATAGAGACACTTCAAGTTCTGGTCGATCCTATTATCCGATTCCTGTATAAACCTATCCCTACAATCATAGGCCCTAATACTGGACACACCGTTCAATGTTTCGCCTAAATGTGAATATATTGGCGATCGGCTTATGGACTCTAAGCTAAATAATAAAAATTAAATTATTATTATTATTTTTATTTAATTAAATTATTATTATTACTATAATTACCGTCTCAATTGACACAATGCATTAATATAGATATACTATTAAAAAAAAATTATAAAATATAAAAGATTATTTATATATTTGTTATATATATATATATATTGCAATATATATATATATTGATATATTTATATATAATTATATAATTATAAAAGATAAAAAATATATATATTTAATATTTTTAATAAAATTTTTTTTTCTTAATTAAATATATGGTTCAATCAAATACCTGTAGAAAATAGTATACTATGACTGACACACCTAATGGTATCAAAAACATTGGCGTCAGTATTGAAATCGACACAACAATACCGATAACTTGTAGGAAAAAATCTAATGCTTGACTAAAAAAACAAAAAAAAAATAAATATAAAATTAATTAATTAATTAATATATTATATAATAAATATATTTTTAAAAAATTAATTTGTTTTGTTGTTGTTGTTAATACCCATTACCTGAACATAACTGGCCTAATGTATATCAATTGGTGGGGAAAAACTCTAACCCTAACTTTTTTGGCTTTTAAAAACCTGGCGGGGGGAATGGGGGGGGGGGTTAATATGGCATTACCCTACCTCTCCCCCTATCCCCACCTGGTATATGTATGTACAGTATATATAATATTTATTTTTAAATTAATTACCTGAACATAACTGGCCTAATGTATATCAATTGGTGGGGGGGGAATTCCTAACAATTTTTGGCTTTAAAAACCTGGCGGGAGGGTTAATATGGCATTACCCTACCTCTCCCCCTAACCCTTCCTGATATATGTATGTATATAATATTTATTTTTTAAATTGAATTACCTAAACATAACTGGCCTAATGTATATCAATTGGTGGGGTGGGGGGAACTCATAACAATTTTTGGCTTTTAAAAACCTGGCGGGGGGAGTGTGGAGGGGTTAATCTGGCATTACCATACCTCTCCCCCTAGCCCCTCCTGATATATGTATGTATATAATATTTATTTTTTAAATTGAATTACCTGAACATAACTGGCAAATGTATATCAATCAGATACATATCCTTATTGAAACGATTCAATAGACGGCCCACCGGGGTCGTATCGAAAAACTCCATGGGTGCGTGCATAACACGTGCCAACAGTTGCCTATGCAATCGTTTCGATGTACGTATAATACTGATAGCATAGAAATATCTGTACGCTGTTTGCAATATCAGCTGACCCAGTATCATTATTGTAAATATTATCATATAGTATAATGGACTGTTGTTATTAGTGATGGTATTATTATTATTAGTAGTAGTAGTATTAGTAGTAATATTTTTTGACCAGTAGGCCAACCAAAAATTGATACCATAGTTGATACCGGTTGACAAAGTAAGCACCGGTAGGCAAATCATTAGAAACATTTTATTAATTGATCGGACATATTTTATGAATAGCTATATATATAAATATATAAATAAATATTATTATTAATTTTTTTTAGTAATTGATGAGAGAAAAAAATATAAAAATAATTAATGTATAAAATAATTATTTATAATAAAAATATTTAAATTTTTTTAAAACTATATATAAAAAAAATTTAATAAATTGTTATTATTAATAATTTTTGTTTTGTTGAGCTAGATTAATTTATTTTATAGTTTAATAATACTATTTTTTTCACCTAAAGCTAATAAAATATAATAACTTATATATATTTATTTAATAATTATTTATTTTTAATAATTATTTATTTTTAATAATTATTTATTTTTTTTAAATTTATATATTGAGTTGTTTTTAATTCATTCAAAAAATTAAATAAAATAACTATTAATTAACATATGATAATTAATTATTTATATATATTTAAAATATATTATTATTATTAATAATAATAATACCTTAATATCAATGTGTCCACTTTGAGCACCCTCCTCATCAATCAATTGAGCATGATCATTTTCGTTATTATTATTATTATTATTGCTAACTATATTGTCGTCAACAACAATAACATCATCATCAGTATCGGCTGTTATATTAACTTTATTAACATTATTATTAACTAATAGTTTTGTTGTTGTCTTCAAACTACCTGTCCCTCCCTGTTCACTATCATCAACAGTGAACCCATCACTACTACTACTACTACTACTAAAATATTGATTAATTAGTTGTTGAAAATAATTGCTTTCGCATATTAACTGCCGGTAAGTACCGACGGATACTATTCTACCCATTTGTAGGACAACTATTAGATCGACATCGGGTAACATAAACAGTTGATTGGTGACCAACAATCGGGTTTTTGAACCTAAAATACCGGTTTTCGAGTCCAATACTTCGGTCATCAAATGTTTGCCCACATGACTGTCCACTAAAATATTTAAATAAAGTTATTTGAAATAATTTTTTATGTATAAATATAAAACTAATAAATAAGTTAAAAATACCGGCAGAAAGTGGATCGTCGAGTAGGTATAGATCGGCACCGGAATAGACGGCTCGGCCTAAACTGACTCTTTGTTTTTGACCGCCACTCAGATTCACGCCTTTCTCGCCGATCTCTGTCTGGTCTCCGCCGGCCAGTTGTCGTATATCTGGTCTGAGAGCACAGCTATCTATTACCCGGCCATACAGTTCCTCATCGAACGGCTTTCCAAACATAATATTCTGTTTGATGGTTGCATTCTGTATCCACGCTTGTTGTGAAACATAAGCTGTTTGGATACCCGGCCTAACATTGACTGACCCATCAATCAGTTCCATATCGCCGATAATTGCCGACAACAGTGAACTCTTACCGGAGCCGACATCGCCTACTATGGCCACAAACATACCCTCACGGATATGCAAATCAATTTGATTTAATGTATGATCTTTTATATCAGTACTAATGGTATCGTCATTAATAGGTGTGTCCCACGAAAGTGTTGCCCCATTTATATCAATCATATTATTATTATCATTGCTATCATTATTATTGGACACATAGTTGTTATGTTCATCCAAATTGAGAAAATCATTGAATCGTTTGAATGTTACGTACATCTAAAGTATATATATTGTTAAAAAAAATAATCATTAAATTAATTATTTAATAATATATAACTGTATATATTTTTTTGTTGATACATACTATACCAACAGTATTGTAAACATATGATAATTTTGATAGGATTTCCTTAAACACTGACATCAATGATATGGAAAAAAATATCTTTTCAGCCGTTAATTGTTCAGCAAATTTCAGTCCCAAATACAGACTGAATATAACTAAATGACATATCATTGGACACATGTATGACATGACATACAATACAGCAAACACATAGTACAGGTGTTTGGCTTTAAGTAGTTCCTGATCACGTAATTTGGATACTATAGACATAAACGGTAGTTCCCAGGCGTATAACTAGAATGAATAATAATAATTAATTAATTAATAAAAAAAAATCATATAATAATCAAAAAATAATACTTTAATTATTTTAATGCCATTCAGTATTTCGTTAGTAATATTCAGTCTATTGTCGGCATATATAAGCTCTTGGCTATCGATTTTGACACCGATTTTCATAACATAGTATTGTACCGAAAATATGACAACCACTACGGCTAAGCCGGCAAATGATGTATAGTTAAACTCTGTATACAATAGACCAGTTGTCATAACTATGAGTAAAGGTATGACCAAAACATATGCCAACCATTGGAAATAATCTATCGGTATATATATATATATAAATTTAATATAACTATAATTATATGATAGTTAATACTACTAATACTACTAAACCATTAACTCGTTGACAGTCGACAGCCATTAGGTTAGTTATGTCGCCATAACTGGTCTGATGTTTGGCACCGTTACTCAACACCAGTGACTTGCGATAGACGGCCGACATTACCGATGATGTGATTTTCATAGCTATTATTAAAAAAAATAAAATTATATTATTTAACTTAAATACTCTATTGATTTAATATACTATATATACAGTATATATCTATACTCTAAAAAAACAATAATATATAAATATTTTTAGACTTATTTAATTAAAATTATAAAAATTAAATTATATTTTTTTTTAAAAATTATTTACAAACCTAGACATTTGATTGCTTGTATATAATAGGCATTCAATATACCGGATACGGTATTCATGAGCACCAGTAGTCCAGTATAGACATATCCGTGCCATTTATATTGATCATTGTCTACATAAGCAATGAATAATCTACAAAAAAATAAAATAAAATAATATTAAGTAAAAAAAAAATTTCAATAAAACAAATAATTAAATAGTTTTCATACTTTACAACTAATGGTTGACACAATTTCAAGCCCAACGATACAAATAATACAATACATAATAATGAAAATTTTAGACCAAATTTTTGTATAATTATTAAAAATAAGCTAATATTGTAATTATTAATATTATTATTATTATTATTAAAACACGACAAAAATGATGACTTTTTTGTCGATATATGTAAATCGCTATCACTTTTGTTATCATAATTTTTTAGTCTATTATTATTATAATGTATTTCAAAAAGATTTTGTTGAAACAAACGCTTAAAGTTATGTAAAGTACTGAACCCAGGGCTGGGCAGTGGCCAGAGATCCTTGAAATCGATTGTCTTTTTCCAGTTCCTCACAAACAAACCGGTCATCCAGTGATAGGTTAGCCTCGATGTGAACGATGCCCTCTCTATGGGACACATGTTGTTTTGGTTGTTGGGTTTGGATATCATATGAGTATTATTAGTGTCAACTACTGGTACTACTGGTATGTACTGGTGATGGTCAGCAAATAGACAATAGATTAGTAGTATACAAGTTAGTGAATAGTTTAGGCAAAACATAATGAATTCATAGTTGTATAGCATATGATGATTATTGTTGATAGTATAGGTGGCCATAGAAAATGAACCGAAAATAGTGTCCAACAATAGGTATAACCAAATCAGTCCACTAGTGATAATACCGTACAAACGTTGAATGTTAAACACTAGACATAGTAGTAATCTGGCCATAGTTTGTATGCCCAGCCCTAGTATGTATGCAGTACTGGGACTATCGTTCCACTGATATTTGCGGCATAAACTTAAGGCCAGTTCAGCTATTAGTATACCAGTGCTCAACAAACATATACATAATCTACTGGTGTTGTAATAATTCCATTGAATTGGGTTTTTATTATTATTATTACTAGTTTTGTGATAACATTTCCACATTAGGTTCGGTATGTATAACAACAAGAATATAAAGGGAATCCATATGAACCATGTGTTTAACATACATGTGCTTAGATTGGGTGCTAATGTATACCATGATATTTGTGGTAACTTTATATCAAAAAAAAAAAAAAATTATTATTATAGTCCTATTTATGTTTATATATATATAATATGTTTATATCTATTGTAATTAGTTATTGTTTCTTATTAAATGTTATTTTTTAATTAAAAAAAAGTAATATACAGTTAATTTTTTTAAAATCAAAATTTTTTTTTAATTAAGTTAATTACTATGTTTTATCTAAAGGTTGGCAAATATATTGCAACAATAATAGATAATAAAAAATAAACAAGATAAAATTATTTCATATATATATATAACCTCCTATGTCTAGACAATAACTAATAAAAACAATACAATAGGAAACACATTGACCTTTCTCAATTTATAAAAAAAATTATAATTACAACATAATAATTAATTAGATTAAATTAAATTAATACAATAAATATATGATATAATATTGATTATCAATTGTTTAATGTGATTGTTTATGTGATAATAATTTTTTATTAAATAAACATAATTATAAAGTTTATTAATAACAAAAAAATTAGGTATATAATTTTTATTTTTTAAAAATTAAATCAATAAAAAAATTTTATATAAAAAATATTTACCCATAGTTGATCATTGCATATATTTTCCAACATTATTATTATTATTTTATTTCAAAAATTTTTGTAATATTTCCTGTAATATAATAATAATTATTTAATTACAAAATAAAACACAAAAATATATTTATTATATTATTTCTACAAAAAATATTCTGTTTATTATTATTAATAATATATACTTTATATATATATATATATATAATAATTACTGTCAATAATATATGTTATGTGTTATGTATTATCAATATTATCAATGGTTTTATTAATTGACAGAATTATATGATAATAATAATAATAAGCAATAAATAATTATAATTACAATTGAAAACAAATATTATATATTTTATTTTGATTTTGATTTGTTATTATTATTATATTATTGTTATTTTAATTAAACAATATATTTATATATATATTACAAATTAAATAAATATAAAAATAAATAAAAAAAAATATGAGGATTAGATAATATAAAAAAACAATATATACATCCTATTATTATTATTATATAAGGAATTTGTAAATATTTACAATAATATGCAATAATAATAAATTCAATGCAATTTTATCGCAAATAAAATATATACACAAAACAATAGTATTATATTGTGTGCGCCATCTATTATATTATTATTATTATTAGCTAGTATATTATAGCTAGATACATTTATTATTATTATTGTTATTAGTTTGTAACTAAGCAAAAAGAAAATTAAATGATCTAGCTAAAAGTTTATTTTTTACAACAATTAAATAATAATAATATTGTCTAATCATATATACGGTTAATGTATGATTAAAAACTATTGATAACTAATTATTGCTGTATTAATTGTGTGTATGTGTGTGTATGTGTGTGTATGTGTGTGTATGTGTGTGTATGTGTGTGTATGTGTGTGTATGTGTGTGTATGTGTGTGTATGTGTGTGTATGTGTGTGTGTGTATGTGTGTGTATGTGTGTGTATATGTGTGTATATATGTGTGTATATGTGTGTGTATGTGTGTGTATGTGTCTGTATGCGTGTGTATGTGTGTGTATTTGTGTGTATGTGTGTGTATTGTGTGTGTGTATGTATGTGTGTGTGTCTATGAGTGTGTTAGTAGCGGCGCCTTGTGTTTACCACTTGACTGTATAGCAATCAATAGTATTGAATGTTTGAATTTAAAGTTATATAGTTTTGAAAATAAAATTTGTATGTAAAGTATATGTACAGTAAAGTAATATATAATTAATTATATGTAATATAAAGTATTATTAATAATATTATTATATTATTAAAAAACAGTAAAATTTTTTAAAAAATAAATAAATCAAATATTAATTATACTTACAATTTTTAGGGGACAGTCAACTAGGGGACAGTTGGACACCAGTACTGTACTAATAATTATTATTAGTTATAAAAAAAATTAAATAAAAGTTTATAATAAATGTTTATTAGAAAAAATAAATAAAATAAAACTCTAAACGTTTACTGATATCTATAAACTGTTTTTTTATATATAAAAAAATTAATTTATGTTTTGTCATTAATTTTTTTTTATATACAGTATAATATAATTGGTTAGTAATTTAATTTAATATATATTTTTTTAATGTTTCAATAAAGTTATCAAGATATATTTATCAAAAAAAAAAATTATAATATTTGATTATAACTGATTTGATTAAATTATTGCATTATTAGTAAAAATTATTTATTAAATTTAAATAAAACTAATAAAAAAAAATGATAAAATAAACACAAACTAATAAAATGATTTATAAATAAATAGTAATAATAAAAAAGTTTTATTAATAAATAAGATAAACAAATAACTAAATCAAAAAAAAATTCTCAATAATTATGTTATTCACTGATAAAACTTATAGAAAATTTTGTTTATTTTTTTTTAAACAAAATAATCTTAAAAATTTTATTTTAATTTAATCATAATGTAATAATTTTATAATAATTATGATCATTATTACTATTAAAAAAAATATTAATCAATCAATTTTTATCATTAATCAATTAAATCAGTTTTTTTTATTTAGTATGAAATTATTATTATTATTCAAATAATTTGCTTTTTTTTATAAACATATATTTATTGTATGATGTATTTTGTATGAAATATATATATTTTTATAGCTAAAAATATATTTATATATTTATGAATCAATATATTTGATTTAATGTCACTAACATTAGAAATCTAAATGATTTTTATTATTTTATTATTAATTTATTTTATGATTTAATTAGCATTTAATTATTTGTTTACTGATTCATATTATTAATACTGTAGTTGTTTTAACAGTATTTTTCAAAAGGATTAATAAATTATATATATATATATATTTATATTTATATATTTATTATTTTTATTTTATTAGACAATAGCAAATAGTAATAGTGTAGTTAATATATACTGTATATAATTAATTAATGTAATATAATTTATTTAAAACAAAAATAATAAATTAAAATTTATTATATCAATCAAAATCGTGTACCTTATTATACAGCAAAAAAAAATGACACTTAAATTAATAACAAAAAATGTATATATATATAATAATTGTATTATATTTATAAATAAAGAAAATTTTTAATTAAAATAAATTAATAAATTGCTAACAATAGTATGCAATACATAAAAATTTGTTTGTTTTAGTTTTGTTAAACTATTAAATACTATTAAATAATAATACAGATAACTATTGTTTTTTTTTCAACAAAAAAAAATCTTTAATAATTAATTTTTTTAAAAAGTTATTATTAATAAATACTATGTAAATATACTAAAATAAATTATTATTTTAAAAAAACAAACAAAATAATCTAACAATTAATTAAATACATTTAGTTTATAACTAAAGTACTCAAAAAAATGTTAGGGTATACGGTATTTGTTGTTTAATATATATATATATATATATACTGTATATTATGCAATAATTTTCTTTTGAAAATATAGTGATAAAAAACAATTTTGATAAACAATTTTATGACTATATTTTTATGTCAAAAGTTTTTATTTCAAAAAAATATAAACTTTTTTTTATTTGTTTATTTATGACAAAAAAAATGTTTACCACTAATACTGTAATCAATTAAACAATGCAATACTTTTATGTAATAATAATAATAATAATAATAATAATAATCAGTTATATTTACTTTATTAATAATTAATATAAATAATAATAATAATTTTAATGTAAACATAAAAATATTGCATTTAGTTTTAATCATAAAAAAATATGAAATAACAAAATAATAATAATAATAATAATAATAATAATAATAACAACAAAAATAATCTTTAAGTGATTTTTACGACATATATATAAATTGGTTTTTAAATAGAAATTATTAATTATATATCAATATATATACAGTAATTAATGTTATATTGAAATACTAAAAATAAAACTTATTATATATATATATAAATATATTAAACTATTTTATTTAAATATATCAATAGTTATTATTTTTTTTAATAAAAAAATTATAATTAAATATTTTATACACAGTTTTATTTTTGAAAACTTTTTATTATATAATAATTATAATTATTTTTTTGTTATTAAAAATTATAAAATATGTTACAATTTTTATATAACAATTTGCTAACAAATCCGCTAATAATTGCCATAATTTGCAGTTTGTATGCAATCTATAGGTTAGTAGAAAATTTAAAAATAATTTTTTATATTAATTTTTTTTGTAAATTTTTATTTTTAGTTTTTGTTTATAATTTTTTTTATATTTAATTTGCTTATTTGTTACATGTTAGTTAGTTAATTAGTTAGTTAGTTAATTAGTAATTAGTTTATTAATATATTTTAATAACTAATATTTTTTTTAAAAAAATAAAAAACTTTCCATGTTAATTATTTTTTTAAAAAATCATTCTATAATTTAAAAAAATATTTTTTTTAGAAAATTAAAACTCATTTTTTCACGTAAATGTTTTTAATAATAAAAATAATTACTAACCGTCAATAGTTACGTTTAAATTGATGTTTATTATTTTAAACAAAAATTATTGCAAAAGTTTTACAATATCTACTATTTTATTATTTTTTTGATAATCATATTTACGTCAATTAATATATTTTTTTAATGTATTACCGAAATATAATAAGGTATATAAATATATACAATATTTTTTGTTTTTTAAATTTAAAGTTATGTAATACTTTTATGTAATAATAATAATAATAATAATAATAATAATAATAATAATAATAATAATAATAATAATAATAATAATAATAATAATAATAATAATAATAATAATAATAATAATAATAATAATAGATCATACATCAGGAACCAATCAAAGACCCATTACCATACTATAGATACGAGCCCACATAATAATAATAATAATAATAATAATAATAATAATAATAATAATAATAATAATAATAATAATAATAATAATAATAATAATAATAATAATAATAATAATAATAATAATAATAATAATAATAATAATAATAATAATAATAATAATAATAATAATAATAATAATAATAATAATAATAATAATAATAATAATAATAATAATAATAATAATAATAATAATAATAATAATAATAATAATAATAATAATAATAATAATAATAATAATAATAATAATAATAATAATAATAATAATAATAATAATAATAATAATAATAATAATAATAATAATAATAATAATAATAATAATAATAATAATAATAATAATAATAATAATAATAATAATAATAATAATAATAATAATAATAATAATAATAATAATAATAATAATAATAATAATAATAATAATAATAATAATAATAATAATAATAATAATAATAATAATAATAATAATAATAATAATAATAATAATAATAATAATAATAATAATAATAATAATAATAATAATAATAATAATAATAATAATAATAATAATAATAATAATAATAATAATAATAATAATAATAATAATAATAATAATAATAATAATAATAATAATAATAATAATAATAATAATAATAATAATAATAATAATAATAATAATAATAATAATAATAATAATAATAATAATAATAATAATAATAATAATAATCAATTATATTTATTTCTAATTAATAATTAATAATATTTTTTTAATGTAAATAAAGATATTGCATTTTGTGTTAGTCATAAAAAATATGAAATAACAAAATAATTAAAAAAAACAACAAAAATAATCTTTAAGTGATTTTTATGATATATATATAAATTGGTTTTTATAGAAATTATTAATTATATATCGATATATAGTAATTAACGTTATATTGAAATACTAAATAAAACTAATTATATATATATATAAATATATTAAACTATTTTATTTAATTTTTTTTAAATAAATTATAATTGAATATATTATACACAGTTTTTTTTCTGAAAACTTTTTATTATATAATAATTATAATTATTTTTTGTTATTTAAAAATATGTTACAATTTTTATATAACAATTTGCTAATAAATTCGCTAACAATTGCAATAATATGTAGTTTGTATGCAATCTACAGGTTAGTAGAAAAGTTAAAAATAATTTTTATATTTTTTTTGTTTGAAAATTTTTTATTTTTTTTATATATAATTTACTTATTTGTTATATGTTTTATTTGCTTTAATTACTATTACTATCACTAATTATAATATATAATGTAATATATTTTAATTATAATAATAATAATAATATAAATTGCAATATTGAAAAATAAGTTAAAATAATTTCTAAATAAAAAACAAAAACAAAAATTCAATAGAAATGTTTACAAATGTTTTATATATAACTTTTTATTGTGAATTATTTATGATTACATTTAAAAAATTAGATATAATTTATCAATTTTTGTTGTTTTTTTAGAAAAAAATAAAATAATAATTTATCTTAATTTAGAAATGTTGCAATTTTTTAAATAAAAAAATAATTTATTTAATATCATATAAATTGATATGTAATTAGAAAAATTTTAGTTTATAAAATTTATATAAACTTAATATATCAATATATTTACTATTTAGTTATTATAAATTATATTGATAATCTAATATATATATATATAGTAAAATATATATAACTTATAAATTACTAATTTTATTTTTTTATATAAAAAATATGTTAAAAATTTTAAATAATTTATTAATTATTGCTATAATAATAATAATAAGCAGTTTGTATGCAATTTACAGGTTTGTTATGAAAATATTTTTTTTGAGACAATATATATTAAGTAAAATAATTATTACATAATTTTTTCATGTATTTATATATAATTTTTGGTCACAATTAGATACTATGCCTCAAAATATACCTATTGGGAGACACAGGGTGTTAGGACAGCGCCGTTTGGCTATTGGCAGCGCCTGTATAAGCGATGGTTCAAATGGGAACAGGAATTGTACGGCCGGTACGGCAAATGTTTCGGCGTCTACGAGTCTACCCGACCGGTACTATATCTGGCCGACCCGGACCTCATACGGGATGTTTTGGTCAAAGATTTTCATATATTTACTAACAGACGGGTATGTAATCTAAATATAATATATAAATAAATTATTTAAAAAAAATAGTTTTTATTTAATTTAATTAGTAATTTATTTGTTGTTCACATATTTATTATGTGTTTTTGTTGTTGAAATATTGTATTATAATTATTAGTAAATTTTAGTAAAAAAAACTTATTTTTTTAGAAAAAACTATAATTATAACGATAGTAAATAATTTAGTTAAACAATAATTTTATCTCAAAAAAAAATAAATAAAATAAATCTTTTTTATATATATATAATTTTTATTTAAAAATTAAATAAATTAAAATAATTTTAGTATTGAATATATTGATATAGATATATATATTAATAATATAAAGTTATAAAACAATAATATATAATCTAACTGTTATTATTACTAATAAAAACTAACTGATTATTATTATTAATAATTTTGTTTAAATTAACATTTTTTTGAAATAGAAATTAAATTATTTATTATTTTTTCAAAGATTTTTAAATTTATTTATGATATTATTTTATAATTAATTAATTAATTTTTGTTATTTGTTAGGATATATCAACCGGTCTACTAATGGACAAAATATTACCCAATTTGAAAAGTGAAAACTGGAAACGGGTTAGGACAGTCGTATCGCCTACGTTTACATTGGGAAAGTTACGCAAAATGTTGCCATTGATTGGCGACTGTCTGAAAACGTTGGACAGAAATTTGGATACCGCAGCCAAAACTACTACTAACCGGGTGGTTGGCTATGATATGAAACGGCTATTTTGCGCCTACAGTATGGAAGTCATACTACAGGTACAGTACTATCGTTAGGATAGGAAATATTTTTAAAAAATATCAATTTACTTTTTAATTAATTATTATTACAATTTTTGATATAATAATTTTTAGTAGGCATAGTTTAATTTTTTTTTTTTGAAAATAAACAATAAAAAATAATTTAGCTAGCTAGTTAGTTAGTTAATCTAATATATTATTTTTATATTTTTTATAGTTTAATTTTTTTTAAAAACAATAAACAAATAATAATTTAGCTAGCTAGTTTATCTAAAATGTTATTGTTATTGATTTTTTTTTAAAAATTGCATACCATTAGTTTTATTAGGTATAGATTAATTTTTTAAAATTATTTAGCTAGCTAATTAGTTAGTTAGTTTATCTAAATTATTATTATCAATATTATTGATTTTTTAAAAAAAATTACATAGAAAAAAATTTAGTAGATATAGTTTAATTTAAAAAAAACAATAAAATAAATAATTTAGCTATCTAGTTAGTTTATCTAAAATATTATTATATTTTTAGTATTTTATACAATTTTTATATAGTTTATTTTTTTAAAAGAAAATAATAATCAATAATAATTTAGCTAGCTAGTTTATCTAATATATTTATATACAAGATTATTATCTATTATACATACATATATACTATATATATATATATATATATAGGTATCGTTTGGCATTAAAGTCGATGCCATGATGGACGCCGACAACCCTATCATAGTCAACGCTTGTAAACTACTTAGTCATGAATTTGGTCCCATGTTATACCTCCTGATGTTTGTCCCACGATTGGCCCACTTGATGAAACTGTCGATTTTCGATACCCAGGTCATTGAATTTTTTCACCAACTATCCCTTCAGGTTATTGAGGAAAGGCGTCAAAAATCACTGACCGAAAGTCCCGGTACTGCACCCAAACGGGTCGACTTATTGCAGCTAATGCTTGACTCTATCAATGATGATAGTACTGGTAGTAGTGGTAGTACTGGTAGTACTGGTAGTACTGGACCCGAGTTCGCCACCCATTCAGATGATAAAGTGGATGAAAAATACAGAGAGTATAGTAGTAGTAGTAGTAGTAATGGTCGTAATAATAGTAGTAATACTACTAATAATAACAACAACAATAATAAAACGGATAGTTTTAAAAAATGTATGTTTTTTTTGTTTGGAAAAAAACAAAACAAAAATTTTTAACTTAAAAAAAATTTTAATAATAATTTTTTTTTTGTATTTTTTTGTATTATTTTGTATTTTTTGTATTTTTTGTATTTTTTGTATTTTTTGTATTTTTTGTATTTTTTGTATTTTTTGTATTTTTTGTATTTTTTGTATTTTTTTTGTATTTTTTTGTTGTTTTATGTTTCATGTTTTAATAGATCTAACAAACGATGAACTAATAGCTTCGTGTGTCGTGTTTTTTGTGGCCGGCTTTGAAAATATCATAACAACCCTATCGAATGCCACACATTTGTTGGCCGCGAATCCCGATTGTCAGCAGCGGCTGTACGATGAAGTGGCCGACTATTTTCGCGGCCAACACGACCGCCAATCGGACGTACGGTTTATTTTTTATGTTGTTGTTGTTGTTGTGAAAATAGCTACATAAGCGCTAACATTATCACTATATATATATATATATATATATATATATATATATGTATACTATTTTTATATAGGAATCGATAGCCGATTACGAAACCTTACATTCACTGAAATATTTGGACGCCGTTATCAAAGAAACACTGCGTTTATATCCTAACTCTATAGCACTGGAACGGGAGGCTAGCGATGACTATCAGTTAGGAGGACCTGATAATGGCATTCAGATCCGGAAAGGCCAACTGATTCATATACTAACCTATTCTATACATCACGATCCGGCCAACTATCCCGAACCGTATCGGTTTCGACCGGAAAGATTTCTACCCGAAAATCAGACACACCATCCCTATACTTACCTGCCGTTTGGTGGCGGACCTCGAAATTGTATTGGTATGCGATTGGCACAGATGATTGTCAAACAAGCACTGGTCAATGCTGTCCATAAATATAGCTTTCATGACACTGGGGTAGGTGTATAGGTGCACACATACATACACATACACATACACATACACATACACATACACATACACATACACATACACATACACATACACATACACATACACATACACATACACATACACATACACATACACATACACATACACATACACATACACATACACATACACATACACATACACATACACATACACATACACATACACATACACATACACATACACATACACATACACATACACATACACATACACATACACATACACATACACATACACATACACATACACATACACATACACATACACATACACATACACATACACATACACATACACATACACATACACATACACATACACATACACATACACATACACATACACATACACATACACATACACACATAGAATCATAAAATATAAATTCAATGATAACTTATTTTTTGAAAAAATAAATAAATATTATTTTTTTTTTTGGTTTTTCAGAAACCACTGGAGTTTTACAAATATCAAGTGTTTGGTATAATGACACCCAAAGAGGTTTTTGTTAGGGTTGAGAAACGCCAGTAAAATAAATCAAATAATGGCAACCAATGGCAATAAATTAATTAAAATTATTTTGATTTTTTTGTTTGTTAACATTATTAGATTTTTAGACAACAACAAAATTAATTAATTAATTATGTTTTAGTAAACAGTAGTGTGTAGTAAAGCAAATGTTAATATCAATAACAAACAAAAATATAATTATTAAAAAGTTTTTTATTAATAATAATTAAATTATCTAATTATGCTTAAAGTATTGTACTAACTATTTTACTTGTTTAAAAGTCAAATCATAGAAATTATAGTTAATTTCAATTATAGTTTGTAAAATTTATTAAAAAATTTATTAAAATAATTATTTTTAAAAATTTATATATATATACTTACGTAATTATAAAATCTAAAATCAATTATTAATATTACTTTAATTTTTATTTAAATTTTAATTAAATCTTATGCAAATTGAATATAAATAAAAATTAATAAAAAATATTTTTTTTATATACAGAATATACAGTATATATATATTATATATATATATTAATCAAGAATTTATTACAAGTATACTATTGTTTTGTTTTTTTAGATATTATTTTTTTAAAAAAATTTATTCAAATATATATTAATATATATCTAACAATAAAATTAATTATAGTAATAATAATACAGTAAATATAATAAGCTATTAAAAAAACATTAATTATTATATAATATTTTTTTTAAATATAATTTCTGGTTTAATTATTTATTTATTTTTTGATTATAATATATGCATATAATATTAATTAATATATACAATATATATATATATATATACTGTATATTACAGTTTATAAAATTTATATTTTAATTAAATAACAAGTTTACAAATGAACTGCAAATAATAGTAAAGTTTTTAAAACAGTTTAAAGTTTAATAAATATTTTTTATTATTAGATATGAATATATATGAAAAATATTTATTAAAAATTATAATATCTAAAAAAATAACTATTAATAATATTTTAATTAAAATCATAATAATTTCAATTCATATAACACCGGCATCTTTGGCCAGTGAGTAGAAAATGGTTGTCCTGTCGTCAAGCAGTTTGTCGGGTGAGTCAAACTCGGCTACCCGTCCATCGCTTAGGACTAACACCCGATCGTAATCAAGGATTGTATTGATTCGGTGGGCAATCGTTAAGACAGTACACGACTTAAACTCCTGTCTAATAGTTTGCTGAATGAGTGCATCGGTCTCGACATCGACGGCAGCCGTGGCCTCATCGAGGATAAGGATAGACGTGTGTCGGAGTAGAGCCCGAGCCAGACATACAAGTTGTCGCTGACCGACACTCATGTTATCACCCGATTCGGTAACCGGATGGTCGAGACCGGCATCAGTCGACAGTACAAACTCTTTGAGATGCGACTGTTCTAACACTGACCAGAGATCGTCGTCGGAAAACTTGTCGAACGGATCCAAATTTGAGCGAATAGTTCCCGAAAACAGTACCGGTTCTTGTGGTATAATAGTCAACCGCGACCTCAGCTCGTGTAGACCTAATTGACTGATATCTATGCCATCGATAACTATACGACCCATTGCTGGCTCAATAAGTCGAAACAATGCCAGTGTTAGCGATGACTTTCCAGCACCGGTTCGGCCAACAATACCGATCTATTAATATATATATATATATACAGTATATTAGAGACATAGCAAAAAATATGTGATACCTATTACTTATATATTTTTTAACACTATAGCCTACCATTTCTCCAGATTTGATATCAATATCGATACCTTTGATAACTAAATCCAAGCCCTGTCTATAGCGAGTACCGTATCCATCAAAACGGACACAACCTTTTTCTGGCCAGTTATCTGGCAATTTGGTAGCCGATTGCCAGTCGGCTTCTGTATTCAAACCGCAATATTCATCAATCCGTTCAAACGATACCAGATTTGCCTGGGTTTGAGCCAATGAATCGATAAAAAACTCCAAAATACCGGTCAATGTTATGGCATTTGCCAGCGAGAGTCCAATGTCGGCACCGGTCAGCCTATCCTTATTGATAACACCAAAAACGGCAGCAAACAGTACAAGTATACTGCTTAGCACTTGTAGACGCGTTAATAGCCAACTGTTGGCCACAATATACGGATACAAACATTTTGAATTGTTGTCAATCCTATTATCCGATTCCCGTATAAACCTATCCCTACAATCATAGGCCCTAATACTGGATAAGCCGTTAAGTGTTTCCTCTAAATGTGAATTAATTGGCGATCGACTGATAGACTCTAAACTATAAAATATCAAACAATATATTTATATATATATTAATAATAATTATTGTAATAATAATAATATTTATTATTATGTTTTATAACATTTAGTTTATTATAATTTTTTTTGCATACCGTCTCAATTGACACGATGCTTTTATATAAATGTTCTAGATAAAAAAAAATAAATTTAAAATAAATAGTTAGTTATTAAAAATTAATTAATTAATTAAATGTCATATTTTTTGTGTGTGTATGTGTTTTACTATACATATAAATACCTGTAGAAAATAGTAGACAACGACAGTCACTGCCAATGGTATCAAAAACATTGGCGTCAGTATTGAAATCGACACAACAATACCAATACATTGTAGACAATAATCTAATACTTGACTATTGAAATATTATTTAATTAATTAATTACTTAATTATATATATATATATACTGTATATTATATATATATATATATACTGTATATTATATATATATATATATATATATACTGTATATTATATATATATATATATATATATACTGTATTATATATATATATATATTAAAGGGTTGCCGAAAATTGGTGGGGAAACCCATAACTTTTTGGCTTTACCCACCGGATGGGTGAGAGGGGGTAAATCATACAAACATCTAGATTTCTGGTGGGGAGTGGGGGTGGGGGTTAGATAACCTTGCCCTACCTCTACCCTAACCCCACCTGATATATGTATGTACTGTATATATATAATATTTATATATAATTGAATTACCTGAACATAACTGGCAAATGTATGTCAATCAGATACATATCCTTATTGAAACGATTCAATAGACGACCCAATGGTGTCGTATCGAAAAACTCCATGGGTGCGTGCATAACACGTGCCAACAGTTTACGATGCAATCGGATACAGGTGCGTATAATGCTTATGGCGTACACAAATCGGTAGACTGTTTGCAGAATAAACTGACCAAGTATCAATGCGCCAAATATTAACATATAAAATAGTGAACTACGGGTATCCAAACCGGTGGCAACCTGTTTGGACCAGTAGGCCAGCCAAAAGTTTATGCCGTAGTTGACAGCAGTGTTCAATGTGAGCACCGGTAGGCAAATTAGCAGAAACATTATGTTAATGGATCGGACATATTTGATAAATATCTGTATTGTAATTAAATTAAATAAATAAATAATAATAAAATAATAATAATTAAAAAATAATAATTAAAAAAAATAATAATAATAAATAATAATAATAATAAAATATTATACCTTCATAGTTATTAGCCCACTTTGGGCACCCTCCTCATCAATTAATTGTGCATGTTCATTATTATTATTATTGGCAACTATATTGTCACTATTATTATTATTATTAAATTGTTCAATACTAATTTCACCATCATCATTATTGGCAATAATATTTTTATTATTATTATTATTATTATTAAAAACAGTTGTCTCCAAACTATCGTTCCGTTTACTATCTTCATCATCATTATTATTATCATCGACCCGTTCACTAAAATATTGATTAATTAATTGTTGAAAATAATTACTATCGCGTAATAGCTGTCCGTAAGTACCGGTAGATATAATTTTGCCATTTTTCAGTACAACTATTAGATCGCAATCGGCTAACATAAACAATTGATTTGTGACCAACAATCGGGTTTTTGAACCTAAAATACCGGTTTTCGAGTCCAATACTTCAGTCATCAAATGTTTGCCCACATGACTGTCCACTAAAATATTAAATATACAAAAATAAATAAATAAATTATTTTAAATCTAATATTAGTTAAATACCTGCAGAAAGTGGATCGTCGAGTAGGTATAGATCGGCACCGGAATAGACGGCTCGGCCTAAACTAAGTCTCTGTTTTTGACCGCCACTCAGATTAATACCTTTCTCACCAATTTCTGTCTGGTCTCCGCCGGCCAGTTGTCTTAAGTCAGGTCTGAGAGCACAGCTATCTATCACCCGGTCATACAGTTCCTCATCGAACGGCTTTCCAAACATAATATTCTGTTTGATGGTTGCATTCTGTATCCATGCCTGTTGTGGAACGTATGCCATATTAACACCCGGTCTAACATTGACTGTCCCGTCAATCAGTTCCATATCGCCGATAATGGCCGACAGCAGTGAACTTTTACCAGAGCCGACATCGCCTACTATGGCTACAAACATACCGTCCCGGATATGCAAATCTATTTGATTTAATGTATAGTCCTTTATAACATCATCGTCACCAATGGTTTCACCGTTAGGTGTGTCCCACGAAAGTGTTGCCCCATTTATATCAATCATATTATTATTATTGCTATCAGTATTATTGGTCACATAGTTGTTATGTTCATCTAAATTGAGAAATTCATTGAAACGATTGAACGATACGTACATCTAAATTGAAAAAATTAAAAAAAATTTTGTTAGTTAACAAATTAACAAATTAATATTTTTTATTATTATTATAAACTATATGTGTGTTTAATTAGTATAACATATATAACTAACTAAAAAAAAAATTTATGATACATACAATGCCAGCGGTATTATAAACATATGATAACTTCGATAGGATTTCCTTAAACACTGACATCAATGATATGGAGAAAAATATTTTCTCAGCACTTAATTGTTGGCAAATTTCAGTCCCAAATATAGACTGAATATAACTAAATGACATATCAATGGACACATGTATGACATTATAAACAATAAGGCAAACACATAGTACAGGTGTTTGGCTTTAAGTAACTCCTGGTCACGTAATTTGGTTATAATATTCATAAACGGTTGTTCCCACGCGTATAACTAAAATAAAAATAAATAATAATTAATTAATTAATTAAAAATAATAATAACAAATAATGATAATAATTAAATTAATAAAAATAATTAAATTAATAAAAATAATTAAATTAATAAAAATAATTAAATTAATAAAAATAATTAAATTAATAAAAATAATTAAATTAATAAAAAAATAATAAATTAATAAAAATAATTAATATTTAATAATAATATTAATTTATATTTAATAATAATAATAATTAAGATTTAATAATAATAATTATTAATAAAAAGTAATAAATTAATAAAAAAATAATAATAATCTAAATTAATAATTAATTACAACTAATTATTTTTATAAATACTTTAATTATTTTGATGCCATTTAGTATTTCTTTAATAAAATTCAGTCTATTGTCGGCATATTTTAACTCTTTTCTATCGATTTTAATACCGATTTTCATAACAAAATATTGGGCACCGAATAGTATGACCACAACGGCTAAGCCGGCAAATGCTGTATAACTAAACTCAGTAAACAATAGCCCAGTTATCAGTATTATCTGTAGAGGTATTACTATTATATAGGCCAACCATTGGGCATAATCTATAAATTAATAAAAATATAATTATGTAATTGAAAAACTTATGTAAATATCTATTAAACAACTAATACTACTAAACCATTAACTCGTTGACAGTCGACAGCCATTAGGTTAGTTATGTCGCCATAACTGGTCAGACGTTTGGCACCGTTACTCAACACCAGTGACTTGCGATAGACGGCCGACATTACCGATGATGTGATTTTCATAGCTAACAAAAAATTTAAAAAAAAAATTATTTAACTTATAATACTGTATTGATTTGAAATATAGATTTTTTATTATTACTATACTCTTTAAAAAAATCTAAAAACAGTATCTATTATTGTTATAATACTAATTAACAAATAAAAAAACAAAAAAATAATTTGATTTTTTGTAAAAACCTAGACATTTGATTGCTTGTATATAATAGGCATTCAATAGACTGGATAGTATATTCATGAGCACCAGTAGTACTGTATAGATATATCCGTGCCATTTATAACCGTCCATATCCTCAAAGGTTATAAACAATCTGTAAAAAAAATTGTACAAAAAAATTAGTCAAAAAATTTGAATACTAATTATACAGTAATAAGTTTTATTGACTTTTATAATATATATATAATTAAATACTACATACTTGACCACTAATGGTTGACAACATTTTAGGCCAACCGATATAAATAATATTAGACATAACCATAGAAATTGTAGACTAAATTTATGTAATATTATCGATAAAACACTAATACTATTATTATTATGTAATTGTTTAGTAGTAGTGGTATTTATATTTTTAGTATTATTATTATTATTATTGTTGTTAACATTATAAACATATTTTAAACTAAAAAATGAAAACTTTTGTTTTGTTTTGATATCCGATAAACCATTTGTAACCATTTTGTTAGCATTTTTATGATCAATATTACTACTAATACAAGGAGTTGTTGTTTTTTGTTGTTTAAATAGATATCTTTGAAACGTATGCTTATAGTTATGCAAAACACTTAAACCGGGTGTCAGTGGCCAGAGATCCTGGAAGTCGATAGTCTTTTTCCAGTTCATGACAAACAAACCGGTCATCCATTGATAGGTTAGCCTCGATATAGACGATGCCCTCTCTATGGGACATATAATGTCTGGATATTTATTGCTGATTATGTTTCGCTTAGTTATTGAATTTGTATTATTAGTATTAGTATTATTATTGACTATTGGCTTGCAATCAGCAAATTGACAATAGATTAGCAATAGACAAGTCAGACCATAGTTTAGACAAAACAATATAAATTCATAGTTGTATAGCATATGTCTATTGATAGTATAGGTGGCCACAGAAAAACTACCGAAAATAGTGTCCAACAATAGATATAACCAAATCAGTCCACTAGTTATAATGCCGTACACGCGTTGAATGTTAAACACTAGACATAGTAGAAATCTGGCCATAGTTTGTATGCCTAACCCTAGTATGTATGCAGTACTGGGACTATCGTTCCACTGATATTTACGGCATAAACTTAACGCCAGTTCCGCTATTAGTATACCAGTGCTTATCAAACATATACATAATCGGCTAGTATTGTATAAATTCCATTGAATAGTAGTTTTATTATTATTATTAGTAGTAGTTTTGTGACAACATTTCCACATCAGTTTCGGTATGTATAACAACAAGAATAAACAGGGAATCCATACAAACCATGTGCTGGCCATACATGCGCTCAGATTAGGCGCTGTTGTATACCATGAAAGTTGCGGATCCTTTAGATAATCAAAAAAAAAATAATAATAATATAATAATCAAAGTTTAAACTATATATTAATATTACTATTGTTGTAAAAAATTATGATTTTTATTTTATTTAATAAATAAATAATTAAAGTTATTTAAATATTATAATTATTATTTAAATAGGTTACCCATAATTGATCAGTACATATTTTTTCAAACATTATTATTAATTGAAATTAAAAAAATAAATATTAACTTTTTTTGTATTTTATTAGTTATTAAAATTAATTGTCAATTAATTATAAATAATATACAACAATTAATACACAAAAAAAACAACATAGTTTTTCAATTAATTACTTTAATTTAATAAAATTAACACAAAAAAACATATATATATAAACTTATAGTTTTATATTAAAATCTAATCCAAAAAAAACAATTACTGTTAAAATAATGACTAGTATTAAAAACAATACACACAAAAAAATTGTTTATCTAATACTAAATACAGTATATTTCAACAACAAAAAAATATTTCAAAATATTTATATACAGTACAGGTATATATATTCATATATAAAAAATGTATTAACAATAAGATGATGACAATACAAAAAAAATATATTTTTTTATTAAATATCTCATATGATATACGTAAGTAAGTATACAGTAATTTTATATTTACATATATATATATATATATAAAATTTATACATATATATATATATAAAAAAAATTTATACATATATATATATATATATATATAAAACTTTACATACCTATATAAATTAAAGGTAATAAATAATTTTATTTACAATAAATAAATTAAATACTATGTGTTAAATACTAACTGAATTATTAATTATAATTATTTTTTTAATAATTATTTATATTCAATTTTAATGATTAAAGTAAAAATAAAATAAAAATAAAATAATAAATTAATAAGTTTTTATTATTAGAGTTATTATTATTATTATAATTATTAACTAATAATAATAATAATAATAATAATTAAATTAAAATTAAGATAAATTATATATATATTATATATTATAGTAATATTTTTTGTGTTTCTCGGATTATATTTTTTTTAAAATAAATAAATATTAATTACTAAATATTATATATACATATATTATCTTATACTATGGTATGGTATAGTATAAAAAATTAATAATAATAATAATAATAATAATAATAATAATAAAAACAACCATGGATATCATATATTAGTTCAAAAAATGGTCAAAGTAAACTAATTGCAATGGATTCAATTAAAAAAATAATAATAATAGGTTTGTAAAAAACAATATTTAAAAAAATAATAGGTTTGTAAAAAACAATATTTAAAAAAATAATAGGTTTGTAAAAAACAATATTTAAAAAAAAAATAAAATAATAATAATCGCAAAACAATAATATAAAATATATGTTTGTATTTTTTGGTGCAATACTCTTATACAATAATAATAATAATAATAATAATCATAAAATTTTTTTGTTTTTTTAGTTAGACTTTATGCCAATAATTATATTTAGAAATTTTTTGTTTATATTTTTCAACTAAAATAATTTTTAAAAAAAATCCCAACGATTTTCAGACTAACTTTTTGATTTAAATTTAAATAAATAAATAAATAATTTATATATATATATATATATAATTTTAAATGTATTAATTGTTTATTATTTTTTTATATATTTATATTACATTATATTATATACTAATTAGATAATAAATTTATAGTATTTATTAGTTTAGATTTTATTGTTGTTGTTGTTGTTATATTTATATAATTATTTTTAAAAAATATTAAAATAAACAATAATTTTTTTTTGTAAATTATTATAAGAGTTTTATTACAAAAACAAAATAAATAATAAATAAATAAAATATAATTATTAGATTAATTGAAATATTTAAAAAAAAAAATTCTGTTAATACATATTATATACAACTCGTTTATTTTAATTAAAATAATCAATTAATATAAAAATTAATTTTTAATTAAATATTATTTAATTAAAATTATCCATATTTGCTACAATTATTATTATTTTTTAAGAAATGTTTATATTAATAATCGCCATTAAATTTAAACAGTTTAGTAGTATATTAGTGTAATTAAAGCTAATCTATTTAATACAACTAAATAATACTAATAATATTTTTAAATAATAATAATAATTATGGATAGTATTGATCCTGAAATATATAGCAAAAAAAATAATATCCATTATTTATTTGCAATGGAGTCTATTAAACAATTAAACATTGATAATAGGTTAGCTAAAAAAAACTAAATTAATTAATTAATTAATTAATTTTTTTATTTATTAAATTAAATTAACAGATCCTATGATTTGATTGTCGACTTGGGCTGCGGTGACGGCGGTATTACCAAACATTTGTTTGGCAAACATTTACCACATAAACGGTTGATCGGTATCGATGTGGTCGACGATATGATAAGCTATGCCCGCAATCATAATATGGATGATACTATTGAATATGTTATGCAAGACATGAGCATAGGTTGGCCAGAGATAGCTAGTCCACGGGTTCGGCAATTGGACGGTACGGTTGATCTACTTATATCTAACTTTGCTCTACAATATATGCCCGATAAGTGTCAAGTGATGAACACTTGTAGTCGCTTACTGTCCTCCACCACCACCACCACCACCACCAATACGGGCGGTATATTTCATGCAAATATCGCTATTCTGCCCGATCTTAACAAAAAATTGGTTACAACTAAAGGCCCGCCGAAACAATGGTATCCGACAATTGATAAACAAATCGCTGATTGGAAACAATCAATAATTGCTAATCAATTAGATATTAAACAACTAATGACTATTGATTACGATTGGACTATAGATAGGCAAACAATGATTGGTTTGTTATTTAATTATTTAAAACTTATTATTAGTATTATTATTAGTAATCTTATTAGTAGTATTATTAGTATTATTAGTATTATTAGTATTATTAGTATTATTATTAGTATTATTATTAGTATTATTATTATTATTATTAGTATTATTAGTATTATTAGTATTATTATTAGTATTATTATTATTATTATTATTATTATTAGTATTATTTTTAGTATTATTTTTAGTATTATTATTAGTATTATTATTAGTAGTATTATTAGTATTATTAGTATTATTATTAGTATTATTATTAGTAGTATTATTAGTATTATTAGTATTATTATTATTAGTATTATTATTATTATTATTATTATTATTATTATTATTATTATTAGTATTATTATTAGTAATATTATTATTAGTATTATTATTAGTATTATTATTAGTATTATTATTAGTATTATTATTAGTATTATTATTAGTAATATTATTATTAGTATTATTATTAGTATTATTATTAGTATTATTATTAGTAATATTATTATTAGTATTATTATTAGTATTATTATTAGTATTATTATTAGTATTATTATTAGTATTATTATTAGTAATATTATTAGTAATATTAGTATTATTATTATTATTATTATTATTACCACTACTACTACTACTTTAGACTTTATGCCAGTAATCCAATCAAACTATCGGTCATTTTTCAAAAATCAATCGGACTTTGAGGCCGAACTCAATGACCACTTATCGGACACACTGTTCGATGCATTTGTCAACCCGACGGCTCCGGACCCGAAACCCAAGGCTTGGCAACAGTTTATAGCCGACACTACCGTTACGGAAGTTGTCGTTCATTTTATTACCATAAGAGTAACGGCTATTAAACAACAACAAAAAAATAAATTAATTAATTAATTAATTAACTAATTAATTAACTAATTAATTAACTAATTACTTATAAAAATAATAATAATAGAATATTTTATTTAAAATAGTTTTTTTTTAAATCTGATTAAAAAAAAACAATTATTTTATTGTTTTTTCTAAACTACTGTATAACTGCTAAAATATAATAATTATTATTTTTCCTAAATCTAATAAAACTTTCTTTTTTTTATATATATATAAAATTTATAGAATATAATTATAAAACTTTATAATTTCTGTTTTACATTTTTTTTTGTGTGTGTATAATATAAACAAAAAATTAATAGTTAAGAAAAAATTAATGAATAGTTAGAATAGACTCATTGGCGCTATTCTAAAAAAAAAAATTCATTAGGATTAGTACACATATTACGTTCACATGTTGAGGGGAGTGGAAGGATATGGGGGGTGGGTGGGGTGGTATGGTTGGGTATCAGTTATAGACATATGAACGTAATTTTTTTTCTTTAAATTAATACATGCGAACAATTTCGAACATAGGGGATGGGGGTGGGGGTGGAGAGGGTCTAGATTACTTAGAAAGTGTGCGAACTTAATATGTGAATAGCCCCTTATTAAAATTATTACTGTAAACAGTATTAATCAAATATTTGTTTTTAAAAAATATATATATATTTTTTTTTTATAATTATCAGCTAATTATAGTTATCTATTAAAATGATAATAACTATTTTTGCAATATTACGATATTTTTTTTAATATTATTAATAATCATTAAACACATTAAGCGTATGTATAATAAAAAAAATAATAATAATTAATCATAAATATTATAAATAATATTTTTATTTAAAAAAAATTAATTTTAATTTTAACTGCCATATTTGCTACAATTATTTATTTATTTATTTTTTTAAAGTTTATACTAGTTAACATAATAACTATAATATGTTAATCGTTAAATTAAATTACTTGTTTAGTAGTATTGTATAATTATTTTATAATCTATTTAATACAACATAATAATAATAATAATAATAATAATAATAATAATAATAATAATAATAATAATATTTTTAAATAATAATATTTTTAAATAATAATATTTTTTAAACAATAATAATACTTGCTACAAGTATTTATTTATTTATTTTTAAAAAAAAAGTTTATATTAGTTTAATTAGTATAATAACTATTATGTTAATCGCCAATTAAATTAAACAGTTTTGGTAGTATTGTTATAATTAAATCTATTTACAATACAACATAATAATAAAAAATAATAATATTTTTAAATAGTAATAATAATAATATTTTTTTTATATAATAATAATGGATTGTATTGAACCAGAAATATATAGTAAAATAAATAGTATTCATTATTTACTTGCAATGGAGTCTATTAAACAATTAAACATTGATAATAGGTTAGCTAAAAACTAAACTAAACTAAAAATTAATTTAAAATTTAATAAAAATTTATTAACAGATCCTATGATCTGATTGTTGACTTAGGCTGCGGTGACGGCGGTATTACCAAACATTTGTTTGGCAAACATATCCGGTATAAACTGTTGGTCGGCATTGATGTCGTACCCGAAATGATAAGCTATGCCCGCCGTCATAATACTGCTGATACTATTGAATATGTGGAGCAAGACATGAGTATCGGTTGGCCAGAGATTAGTAGCCAACGGATCAGGCAATTGGACGGTACGGTCGATCTAATTGTATCTAACTTTGCCCTACACTATATGCCCGATAAGTGGCAAGTGATGAACACTTGTAGTCGCTTACTGTCCTCCTCCTCCTCCTCCACCACCACTACGGGCGGTATATTTCATGCAAATATCGTTATTCTGGCCGATCTTAACAAAAAACTGGTTACAACTAATACCCCGAAACAATGGTATCCGACAATTGATAAACAAATCGCTGATTGGAAACAATCAATAATTGATAATCAATTAGATATTAAACAACTAATGACTATTGATTACGATTGGACTATAGATAGGCAAATAACGATTGGTTTGTTGTTTATAGTTTAAAAAAACTAAAACTTAATTATTATTATTATTTTATTATTAATAATTATTATTACTTTATAGACTTTATGCCAGTAATCCAATCAAACTATCGGTCATTTTTCAAAAATCAATCGGACTTTGAGGCCGAACTCAATGACCACTTATCGGATACAGTGTTCGATGCATTTGTTAACCCGACGGCTCCGGACCCGAACCCCAAGGCTTGGCAACAGTTTTTAGCCGACACTACCGTTACGGAAGTTGTTATTCATTTTATTAACTTAAGAGTAACGGCTGTTAAACAACTCCAACAAAAAAATCAATCAATTAATTAATTAATTAATTACTTATAATTATAATAATAATAGAATTTAGATAAAAAAGTTTTAAATCAAATTAATTAATTTTGTTGAAAAAAAATATTTTATTATATAATTTTGAATGTTTATAAAATAATTATTTTTTTTTGTTATTGATTTTAACATGTGCTTTACTACACTACTGTATGATAAAAAAATAATTAATTAATTATTTTTAAAAAATCAAATAAAGTTAACAAAGAGTTAACAAAAAAATCAAAATTTAATGTTTAAAAAAAATCAAAATAATTTTAATCAATTAATTGCCATGGTTAGTTTGTTTGATTTTTCTACTGGCGTTTCTCAACCCTAACAAAAACCTCTTTGGGTGTCATTATACCAAACACTTGATATTTGTAAAACTCCAGTGGTTTCATTGAATGTGTATGTGTATGTGTATGTGTATGTGTATGTGTATGTGTATGTGTATGTGTATGTGTATGTGTATGTGTATGTGTATGTGTATGTGTATGTGTATGTGTATGTGTATGTGTATGTGTATGTGTATGTGTATGTGTATGTGTATGTGTATGTGTATGTGTATGTGTATGTGTATGTGTATGTGTATGTGTATGTGTATGTGTATGTGTATGTGTATGTGTATGTGTATGTGTATGTGTATGTGTATGTGTATGTGTATGTGTATGTGTATGTGTATGTGTATGTGTATATGTGTATGTGTATGTGTATGTGTATGTGTATGTGTATGTGTATGTGTATGTGTATGTGTATGTGTATGTGTATGTGTATGTGTATGTGTATGTGTATGTGTATGTGTATGTGTATGTGTATGTGTATGTGTATGTGTATGTGTATGTGTATGTGTGTATGTGTATGTGTATGTGTATGTGTATGTGTATGTGTATGTGTATGTGTATGTGTATGTGTATGTGTATGTGTATGTGTATGTGTATGTGTATGTGTATGTGTATGTGTATGTGTATGTGTATGTGTATGTGTGTATGTGTATGTGTATGTGTATGTGTATGTGTATGTGTATGTGTATGTGTATGTGTATGTGTATGTGTATGTGTATGTGTATGTGTATGTGTATGTGTATGTGTATGTGTATGTGTATGTGTATGTGTATGTGTATGTGTATGTGTATGTGTATGTGTATGTGTATGTGTATGTGTATGTGTATGTGTATGTGTATGTGTATGTGTATGTGTATGTGTATGTGTATGTGTATGTGTATGTGTATGTGTATGTGTATGTGTATGTGTATGTGTATGTGTATGTGTATGTGTATGTGTATGTGTATGTGTATGTGTATGTGTATGTGTATGTGTATGTGTATGTGTATGTGTATGTGTATGTGTATGTGTATGTGTATGTGTATGTGTATGTGTATGTGTATGTGTATGTGTATGTGTATGTGTATGTGTATGTGTATGTGTATGTGTATGTGTATGTGTATGTGTATGTGTATGTGTATGTGTATGTGTATGTGTATGTGTATGTGTATGTGTATGTGTATGTGTATGTGTATGTGTATGTGTATGTGTATGTGTATGTGTATGTGTATGTGTGTATGTGTATGTGTATGTGTATGTGTATGTGTATGTGTATGTGTATGTGTATGTGTATGTGTATGTGTATGTGTATGTGTATGTGTATGTGTATGTGTATGTGTATGTGTATGTGTATGTGTATGTGTATGTGTATGTGTATGTGTATGTGTATGTGTATGTGTATGTGTATGTGTATGTGTATGTGTATGTGTATGTGTGTGTATGTGTATGTGTATGTGTATGTGTATGTGTGTGTATGTGTATGTGTATGTGTATGTGTATGTGTATGTGTATGTGTATGTGTATGTGTATGTGTATGTGTATGTGTATGTGTATGTGTATGTGTATGTGTATGTGTATGTGTATGTGTATGTGTATGTGTATGTGTATGTGTATGTGTATGTGTATGTGTATGTGTATGTGTATGTGTATGTGTATGTGTATGTGTATGTGTATGTGTATGTGTATGTGTATGTGTATGTGTATGTGTATGTGTATGTGTATGTGTATGTGTATGTGTATGTGTATGTGTATGTGTATGTGTATGTGTATGTGTATGTGTATGTGTATGTGTATGTGTATGTGTATGTGTATGTGTATGTGTATGTGTATGTGTATGTGTATGTGTATGTGTATGTGTATGTGTATGTGTATGTGTATGTGTATGTGTATGTGTATGTGTATGTGTATGTGTATGTGTATGTGTATGTGTATGTGTATGTGTATGTGTATGTGTATGTGTATGTGTATGTGTATGTGTATGTGTATGTGTTTATGTATGTGTGTGTATATGTGTATGTGTTTATGTRTGTGTGTGTGTGTATGTGTGTCATATTAAAACATTACTATAATAGTTAAATTATACAACAACAAAAAATTATTATACATTAAAATTTAAAATAAAATAACAAAAATTAATTTCATAGGCAAAAAATATATTTAGTTAAAAATAAAACAATAAAGTGATAACAAAAATAATTTATTTTATTAATCTATTAAAAATATTTTAATTGTTTATTGAATTAAATTTTAAATCATTGATAGAAATTCATGTCTAGTTTTATGATTATCTCTGAACTGTCCAAACATACAACTGGTTATAGTTTTGCCATTGATTTTCTGTACCCCACGAGAGCTCATACACATGTGTCTGGAAATACCAATAAAAATCAATAATTTTATTCAAACTTATATATAATATGACAAATACTTGGCCTCAACAACAACACCGACTCCTAAAGGACTGATAGCTTCAGCCACTGCTTCGGCTATTTGTTTGGTCAGTCTTTCCTGAACTGTAAGACAATAACATATTTTAATTTTCATTACTATATCTTTGTGTATCCATCCATACCTTGATCTTAGTCTTCGGGCAAACATTTCCACAATTCGGGCCAATTTGCTGAGTCTCAGCACCTTATGGTCGGGCAGATAACCGATAGACACTTTGCTATAGATGGGCACCAAATGGTGTTCACAATAGGAAAACATTTCAATATCTTTGACGACAACCATCTCATCGGTGTCTTCAGCAAACACGGCATCATTCAAGACATCATTGATTTTCAATTGATATCCATTAGTGAAATACAACAGTGCTTTCGCTGCCCTCTCCGGTGTCTTCAATAGACCCTCTCTTTCCGTGTCTTCGCCAATGGTTTCCAACAGATCTCTATAAATACGAGTCAATCGTTTCAATTGTGTATCATTTTTGTCGTCTAAACCATTGTTCGCACCGTTAGTTTTTTGCGATACTATACTATTTATAGTAAGATTTTTATTGATATCATAAACATTTTGTTTGACCACCACTTCATTGACCAAAACATTATTGTTATTATTATTATTTTGATTCAATTTATTAGAATTTTTACTCATTTTTTTTAGTAGATATATATTAAAGATATTTTTTTTTAAAAACTAAAATATTTTTAATTATCTATATTAAATACTAAAAACTTTCAAAAATTTAGCTTAGTAATTGTTAAGTAAAGATTATAGATATTATTTTATTGTTAATTCAAAATATTAAATAATAATTTATTGCTCAAATATTTTATATGAATATTAACAACAAAAAAATAATAATTAATTTTTCGATTTTTCTAAATAGTTTATATCAAAATATTAAATAATAATTTAAAAAGCATATTATTATTATTAATTTAATAATTTAATTTAATTATTTAAAATTATTAAAGATAGTTTAGTTAAAATTTTTATAGATAATTTTAAATATATTTATTAAAATAAATGTTTGATTAATACAAATTAATATAAAACAAGAAAAAATATACTGTATATTAGATTTTTATTATGTTTATAGATTTACAACAAAACAAATTAAAAAATACAAAAAAAAATAATAATGTTTAGTATAAATATAAATTGAAAAAAATCAAAAATTTAATAACAATACTTTAATAATACTAAAACTAATATTAGTATTATTATCAACCAAAATATGTGACAACATTTTAGTCTAATATTTCTAAATAGTTTATTTAAAAATATTCATAAATGTTAAATTAATACAACTTAATATAACTAAATATATAATAATATAATATAATATACTGTATATTAGATTTTTATTAAGTTTATAGATTTACAACAACAACAAAAATGCAAAAAAAAGAAAAGTTTGTATTTTATTATTAATATTATTGAAAAAAAATCAAAACAAAAAATATAATAATAATAAAAATAATAATAAACTATTATTATTATTAGTAGTAGTAGTAGTAGTAGTATCAGCCAAAATAGGTGACAACATTTTTATCTGTTTCATACAATTTGATTTTATGTAATAAAATATTTGTAGGCAATCTCTGGGAAACGGCTTTCCATATGTAGACCACAATATTTTCGGCAGTCGACACAATATTATTGTCAAAAAAATCGGGTATATCTCTATCAATGAGTTTATGATCAAACGGTTTCAATATAGTCTCGTCCATCAGTTCCTTAAGTTCATTGATATTCATCAGAAAACCGGTTACGGGATCTACTGATCCCTTAACAGTCAACTCTATCCGATAGTTATGGCCGTGAATTTGATTACATTTACCGAAAGTTTTCACATTTGTTTGCTGATCCAGTAGTCGACTGTTCATACTATGGGCTGAACTAAACGTCTCGATACGGGTCAGGTATACAAGCGATTCATTATTATTATTATTATTATTATTAGTTTTATTGTCCAACATTTTTGTTGTTTGTTTCTTGATTTATTAAATTAAATAAATAGTATTTATAAATTATTTTCTAGTTTATATATATATATATATAATTTATTAATATATTTATATTTTATTATATAATTTATTAATATATATATATTTAATTAATTAATTATTGTTTTTTTTCTAAAAAAAAAATAATAATTCAATAATTATTATTTTTTCATAAAACAATAATTAATTAATCAACAAAAAAAATAGAAAAAATTATAAATATTAAAACCTAGAAAATAATAACAATAATAAATATATTTTTTTGTATAAAAAATTTTCTAATACTATAAAAAAAATTTATCTAAAAAACTATTTGGTTTATATAGATTTTTTATTTTGCAAGTAATGTTCAAAACAAGCAATTAATTATTTTTTTTTTAAATAATAAAATTATTTAGTATATTGAATACTTGCTTTTTTGCTTGAATTAAATATCATTATTCAAATAAAATATATTTGAAATTTCTAATGATTTGACTATTTTTTTTTTGTTAAATTTAATTAAATGTTTTACGAAATATTATTAATGAAAATACAAAAATATTTTAATTGCAAATAATTATTAATACATGTATAGTACATGTAATAAATGTATTTACTTTACAATTAAATATTAAAGTTACAGTAATTTTTTTAGTTTATTAAAAAAATATATTTGACTTATTAATATATATATATATATATATGTTTGTAATTTAAAATGTAATTTTTTTGTTTATAATTAAAAATATTATATACAATAAAATGCTAAATATTTTTTACTTAATTATAACTAAATCAAAATAAAAAACAAACAAAAAGTCATAATTCAAAAAATTTCAAACAAACAAATAAAAAGTTTTTAAATATTTTAGTTTATTTTGTTTTTTTTTTTGATAAAATATTAATTGTTAATATTTTTAACTAATTAATTAAGTTTTTTTATATAAAAAAAATACAGATTAAGAAATATATTTATATAATAATTAAATATAATAATAATATACTTTAATTTGCATAATACTATATATTTTTTATATTATTTATATTAATTATATGTATTTTTTGTTGTTGATAATATTTTATGTCACAATTTAGTCACAAAATATATTTATTAAGTTATTAATTATTAAAGTTATAATATATATATATATATTATAATAAAAAATTAAATAAATAAATAATTTTCTGATTAATCATTTAAATTAATAAAACGTGTATTAAAAGTAAGAAATTTATTGAAAATAAGCAAACATTTTGCTTAAGTACTCGCAAAATAAATAAATAATTATTATTATTGAACATTAAATTTCAATTCAAATACATGTATTTTTTTATTTAAAAAAAATTATAATAATAATAAATCCTATAATTTTTTTATCATTATAAAAAAAAATATTTGTTATATTAAAAAAAATTTTTGTTTTATATTGTATTATAAGTTAATAATAATAATAATAATAATAATTATTATTATTATTTTAAAAACTTATTGATTACATTCAAAGTAATTATATATGAAAAAAAAAATATTTTCAATGGAAAAAAATCTTATATAAACTCAAGTTTTTTAATTTACAGTTAACTAAGTTAGTTAATTAATAGTAATTTTTTGTTAAAAAAAATTTTGCTATAATAATAATATTTTAATTAAAAAATATAATACTACTGTTTTACATAGTTTTACATTAATTATTAATATATATTATGATATGGATATTATTGAACCCGATGTTTATGCCAAACAAAAAAGTAATGCCCAACTAATAGCTATGCAATCAATTGATAGTCTAATCGATGCTAACTATAGGTAATTTGAAAAACTAATTGAAAAAAATATTTTTTTTAAATATGTTATTTTTGCAGATCATACGATCAGATTGTGGACATCGGTTGCGGTGACGGCGATATAACCAAACAATTACTCGGCAAACATATCCCGCATAAACATATACTGGCCATCGATGTCCTGCCCGATATGATAACCTATGCCCGCAATCATAATTCAGATGATACTATTGAATATCTAGTGCAAGATATTAGTGTCAAGTGGCCACTGATTACTAGCCAACGGCTACGGCAATTGGCCGGCAATGTTGACCTAATATTTTCAAACTTAGCACTTGAATATATGGCCGACAAATGGCAAATAGTCGAAACATTTGGCCAGTTGTTGTCCACGGGCGGCGTATTTCACGCCAATCTAGTTATTATGGAAGATATTAACAAACGATTGGCCAGTTATGGTCGGCCGCCGCCGAAACAACAATGGTATCAATCGCGTGAAAAACAATTAGACAATTGGCGTCAAAGTCTATCGGATAATCAGTTTCTGGTCAAACAGTTTGAGATTATTGATGTCTGTTGGCCGACGGATAGACAGAAAATGATTAGTTAGTATTTGAATTAAAATTTCAAAAAAAAAAATAAATAAATAATTATTATTTATAATTTTTTTTAATAGACTTTATGGGAATTATTATATCAAAATATCGGCAATTTTTCCAAAATACCGATGACTTTGAGTCGGAAAAAACTGATCACTTATGGGATACGGCTTTCGATGCGTTGGTCAACCCGACGGCCGACACACCCAACCCGAGGGCGTGGCAACAGTTTTTAGCCGACCCGACCGTTACGGTAGTCAATCGTTACCATCAATTGCTGAGAATAACTGCTGTTAAACAATAAATAATTTTTATTGTTTATTAATTAATTAATTAATTATAACTTTTTTTTACATTTAATTAGTAAATCAAAAAAATATTATGTTTATTTAGATAAAAAAAACAAATTAATACTAAAAAAAATTTTAATTAAATATTTTTATTTAATGTTTTAGATGTAATAGTATAAACAGTATATACAGTAGTATCAAGGTCATTATTGTTTTTTTTTTGAAAATTTATTTACTGTATATTAATTATTTTATTTTCTAATAAAATTTTTAATTAAATATTTTAAATACTAATTAATTTTTATTATTAAGATCTTGGAAATAATTTTTTAATTATTTAATTTTTTATTTACTAATAATTATTATAATTTTACTTTATATTATATTATAGAAAAACTAACTAATTATTTATTAATCTATAAATTGAAATAAATTAATTTAATTATTTTTTAATAACAGTCACTAAATTTCAAATCATATAACACCAGCGTCTTTGGCCAGTTAATAGAAAATGGTTGTCCTGTCGTCAAGCAGTTTGTCGGGTGAGTCAAACTCGGCTACCCGTCCGTCGCTTAGGACTAACACCCGATCGTAATCAAGGATTGTATTGATTCGGTGGGCAATCGTTAAGACAGTACACGACTTAAACTCTTGTCTAATAGTTTGCTGAATGAGTGCATCGGTCTCGACAGCGACGGCAGCCGTGGCCTCATCGAGGATAAGGATAGACGTGTGTCTGAGTAGAGCCCGAGCCAGACATACAAGTTGTTACACCTGACCGACACTCATGTTATCACCCGATTCAGTAATCGGATAGTCGAGACCGGCATCAGTCGACACTACAAACTCTTTGTTCTAATACTGACCAGAGATCGTCGTCGGAAAACTTCTCAAACGGATCCAAATTTGAGCGAATAGTTCCCGAAAACAGTACCGGTTCTTGTGGTATAATAGTCAACCGCGACCTCAGCTCGTGTAGACCTAATTGACTGATATCTATACCATCGATAACTATACGACCCATTGCTGGCTCAATAAGTCGAAACAATGCCAGTGTTAGCGATGACTTTCCCGCACCGGATTCAATTAAAATGGATTCAATTAAAAAAAAAAAATAATAATAGATTTGTAAAAAACAATATTTAAAAAAATAATATGTTTTTAATAAAACAATATTTTTTTATTAAAAAATAATAGGTTTGTAAAAAACAATATTTAAAAAAAAATAAAATAATAATAATCGCAAAACAATAATATAAAATATATGTTTGTATTTTTTGGTGCAATACTCTTATACAATAATAATTATAATAATAATCATAAAATTTTTTTGTTTTTTTTAGTTAGACTTTATGCCAATAATTATATTTAGAAATTTTTTGTGTATATTTTTCAACAAAAATTTAAAAAAAACTCCCAACGATTTTCAGACTAACTTTTTGATTTAAATTTAAATAAATAAATAAATAATTTTTATATATATATAATTTTAAATGTATTAATTGTTTATTATTTTTTATATATTTATATTACATTATATTATATACTAATTAGATAATAAATTTATAGTATATATTAGTTTAGATTTTATTGTTGTTGTTGTTATATTTATATAATTATTTTTAAAAAATATTAAAATAAACAATATTTTTTTTTTGTAAATTATTATAAGAGTTTTATTACAAAAACAAAATAAATAATAAATAAATAAAATATAATTATTAGATTAATTGAAATAAAAAACTGTTAATACATATTATATACAACTCGTATATTTTAATTAAAATAATCAATTAATATAAAAATTAATTTTTTAATTAAATATTAATTAATTAAAATTTCCATATTTGCTACAATTATTATTATTTTTAAAAAAATTTTATATTAATAATCGCCATTAAATTCAAAAAAAAGTTTAGTAGTATTTAAAGCTAATCTATTTAATACAACTAAATAATATAAATAATATTTTTAAATAATATTTTTTCAATAATAATGGATAGTATTGATCCTGAAATATATAGCAAAAAAAATAATATCCATTATTTATTTGCAATGGAGTCTATTAAACAATTAAACATTGATAATAGGTTAGCTAAAAAAAAAACTAAATTAATTAATTAATTAATTAATTTTATTATTTATTAAATTAAATTAACAGATCCTATAATTTGATTGTCGACTTGGGCTGCGGTGACGGCGGTATTACCAAACATTTGTTTGGCAAACATTTACCACATAAACGGTTGGTCGGTATCGATGTGGTCGACGATATGATAAGCTATGCCCGCAATCATAATATGGATGATACTATTGAATATGTTAAGCAAGACATGAGCATAGGTTGGCCAGAGATAGCTAGTCCACGGGTTCGGCAATTGGACGGTACGGTTGATCTACTTATATCTAACTTTGCTCTACAATATATGCCCGATAAGTGTCAAGTGATGAACACTTGTAGTCGCTTACTGTCCTCCACCACCACCACCACCACCACCAATACGGGCGGTATATTTCATGCAAATATCGCTATTCTGCCCGATCTTAACAAAAAATTGGTTACAACTAAAGGCCCGCCGAAACAATGGTATCCGACAATTGATAAACAAATCGCTGATTGGAAACAATCAATAATTGCTAATCAATTAGATATTAAACAACTAATGACTATTGATTACGATTGGACTATAGATAGGCAATCAATGATTGGTTTGTTATTTATTTATTTAAAACTTATTATTAGTATTATTATTAGTATTATTATTAGTATTATTATTAGTATTATTATTATTATTATTATTAGTATTATTATTAGTATTATTATTAGTATTATTATTATTATTATTATTAGTATTATTATTAGTATTATTATTAGTATTATTATTAGTATTATTATTAGTATTATTATTATTATTATTATTATTACCACTACTACTACTACTTTAGACTTTATGCCAGTAATCCAATCAAACTATCGGTCATTTTTTAAAAATCAATCGGACTTTGAGGCCGAACTCAATGACCACTTATCGGACACACTGTTCGATGCATTTGTCAACCCGACGGCTCCGGACCCGAAACCCAATGCTTGGCAACAGTTTATAGCCGACACTACCGTTACGGAAGTTGTCGTTCATTTTATTACCATAAGAGTAACGGCTGTTAAACAAAAACAAATTAATTAACTAATTAATTAACTAATTAATTAACTAATTAATTAACTAATTAATTAACTAATTAATTAACTAACTAACTAACTAATTAATTACTTATAAAAATAATAATAATAGAATTTTTTATTTTAAAAAAAAGTTTTAAATCAGATTATAAAAAAAACAATTATTTTATTATATAATTTTTTGAAATGTTTATAAAATAAAATCTTTTTTTTTGCTATTAATTTTAACCCTTGCTTTACTAAACCAAACTGTATAACTGTATAAAAAATAAAACTTTTTTTTTTATATTATATTATATTTTAAACTTAAAATAATTTATTAGTTTAGGTTTTATTGTTGTTGTTGTTTTTGTGGATATTGTTGTTATATTTATATAATTATTTTTAAAAAATATTAAAATAAATAATAATTTGTGTAAATTATTATGAGTTTTATTTAAAAAACAAAATAAATAATAATTAAATAAAATATAATTATTAGATTAATTGAAATAAAACAAACAAACAAAAATGTTTATGGCATTACATATTATATACAATTAATATAATAAATAATATAAAAATTAATTTTTAATTAAAAAAAAAATTATGATTAAATTGCCATATTTGCTACAATTATTTTTTTAAATGTTTATATTATTTACAGATATTAACTATTAATTAATTAATAAATTAATCATTTAATCACCATTAAATTAAACAGTTTAGTAGTACTTTAATCAAAACTAATCTATTTAATACAACATAATAATAATAATAATAATAATAATAATTATGGATAGTATTGATCCTGAAATATATAGTAAAAAAAATAATAGCCATTATATATTTGCAATGGAGTCTATTAAACAATTAAACATTGATAATAGGTTAGCTAAAAAAAACTAAACTAAACTAAAAAAAATATTAATTAATTAATTAATTTTTTTATTTATTAAATTAAATTAACAGATCCTATGATCTGATTGTCGACTTGGGCTGCGGTGACGGCGGTATTACCAAACATTTGTTTGGCAAACATTTACCTCATAAACGGTTGGTCGGTATCGATGTCGTCGACGATATGATAAGCTATGCCCTCAAGCATAATATGGATGATACTATTGAATATGTGGTGCAAGACATGAGCTTAGGTTGGCCAGAGATAACTAGTCCACGGGTTCGGCAATTGGACGGTACGGTTGATCTACTTATATCTAACTTTGCTCTACAATATATGCCCGATAAGTGTCAAGTGATGAACACTTGTAGTTGCTTACTGTCCTCCACCACCACCAGTACGGGCGGTATATAACATGCAAATATCGGTATTCTGGCCGATCTTAACAAAAAACTAGTGGTCAACAAAACTAGTGGCCAAACCAATCAATGGTATCCGACAATTGATAAACAAATCGCTGATTGGAAACAATCAATAATTGCTAATCAATTAGATATTAAACAACTATTGACTATTGATTACGATTGGACTATAGATAGGCAATCAATGATTGGTTTGTTATTTTTAGTTAATTAATTAATTATAATAATTATTTTTTTTAATAAAACTAAATTTCTATTATTATTAGTATTATTATTATTAGTATTATTATTATTAGTATTATTATTATTAGTATTATTATTATTAGTATTATTATTATTAGTATTATTATTATTAGTATTATTATTATTAGTATTATTATTATTAGTATTATTATTATTAGTATTATTATTATTAGTATTATTATTATTAGTATTATTATTATTAGTATTATTATTATTAGTATTATTATTATTAGTATTATTATTATTAGTATTATTATTATTAGTATTATTATTATTAGTATTATTATTATTAGTATTATTATTAGTATTATTATTATTAGTATTATTATTAGTATTATTATTAGTATTATTATTATTAGTATTATTATTATTAGTATTATTATTATTAGTATTATTATTATTAGTATTATTATTATTAGTATTATTATTATTAGTATTATTATTATTAGTATTATTATTATTAGTATTATTATTATTATTATTATTATTATTATTATTATTATTATTATTAGTATTATTATTATTAGTATTATTATTATTAGTATTATTATTATTAGTATTATTATTATTAGTATTATTATTATTAGTATTATTATTATTAGTATTATTATTATTAGTATTATTATTAGTATTATTATTAGTATTATTATTAGTATTATTATTATTAATATTATTAGTATTATTATTAGTATTATTATTAGTATTATTATTATTATTATTAGTATTATTATTATTATTATTATTATTATTATTATTATTATTATTATTACTACTACTACTACTTTAGAGTTTATGCCAGTAATCCAATCAAACTATCGGTCATTTTTCAAAAATCAATCGGACTTTGAGGCCGAACTCAATGACCACTTATCGGATACACTGTTCGATGCATTTGTCAATCCGACGGCTCCCGACCCGAACCTCAAGGCTTGGCAACAGTTTTTAGCCGACACTACCGTTACGGAAGTTGTCATTCATTTTATTACCTTAAGAGTAACGGCTGTTAAACAACAACAAAAAAGTCATAAAATTAAATGAAAAAATTTAAATGAAAAAATAAAATGAAAAAAAAAATTTAATAAAAAAAACAATTATTTTATTATATAATTTTAAATGTTTATATAAACTATAAATTTTTTTTTGCTGTAAAACATAATTATAATATAAATATATATTTTTTATATATATCTAAATCTAATAAACTTAACAAAGAAAGTGAAAATAAAAAAATTAAAGTTAAACTTAAAATTTAATGAAAAAATAATAATTTTTTAATTAATTTTTTTGTCATGATTAGTTTTTTATTTTAATAGCATTTCTCAACCCTAACTAAAAAAAAATTTTAATAAAAAAAATTACACACCAAACACTGAAAATAAAAGCAATTACTTTTATATAATTTTTTTTTTTAAAAATATTATATAATTATATTTTATTTAATAAAAAATAAATTTTAACAATTAGATATAACTTATAACTTAATATTATATACTGTATATATATATATATATTGTATTTATATAAATTTTATAAATGTATTTTTGTCCACAGATAGGTATTAGTATATTAAAGTTAAATATATTATTATTATTATTATTAACAAATAAAGTAATTTTTTAAAAAATTTCCAATGAATTTATATTATTATTATTATATTATTTTTTTCATTAGTCATTCAATTGAATTTAATTAATTTAATTGTATATATATAAATTAATTGTTATAATTAATTTATATAGCTATGTAAAGTTTTGCATATATATATATTTAAATATGAAATTACTTTATACTTACATGAGATATATAAAAATTTTTTTTTGTTTTAGTCATTATTATCTTATTGTTAATAATTTATCTGAATATATATATATACTGTGTATAAAAATATTTTGGAAATTTTTTTTAATATATAAAGTATTATATCAGCAATTTTTTTAATAATTATAGTTATTATTTTAGTAAAAGTAATTTAGTTTGCATTAGACCTTAATGTAAAAAAACTATAATTATATATATATTTATAATTTAATAATGTTTGTTTTTTGTAGTTGTTGTTGATTGAATTATTTAATTAATTAATTTAATTTAAAATTAGTGGATTAATTGTTGTAATTTTTTTTAGTATTATTATTAAATTAACAGCTAATTTTTATGTAATAAATTTTTATTTTTAAAACTTATTAATTATTTAATTTTTTTCAAACACATTATTATAATTATTAGTTAACTGAAATTAATTTTCATAATAATAATAATGTTTGAGAAAATATGTACTGATCAATTATGGGTAACCTATTTAAATGATAATAATTTTTTTTTTAAAAAAAAACTTTAATTATTTAATTATTTATTATTTTAAAAACATAAATAATAAAAATCATAATTTATTTTGCAATAGCAATATTTATATTAATATTTATATTTTAAACTTTGATTAATATATTATTATTTTTTTTTTGATTATCTAAAGGATCCGCAACTTTCATGGTATACAACAGCGCCTAATCTGAGCGCATGTATGGCCAGCACATGGTTTGTATGGATTCCCTGTTTATTCTTGTTGTTATACATACCGAAGCTGATGTGGAAATGTTGTCATAAAACTACTACTAATAATAATAATAAAACTACTATTCAATGGAATTTATACAATACTAGCCGATTATGTATATGTTTGATAAGCACTGGTATACTAATAGCGGAACTGGCGTTAAGTTTATGCCGTAAATATCAGTGGAACGATAGTCCCAGTACTGCATACATACTTGGGTTAGGCATACAAACTATGGCCAGATTACTACTATGTCTAGTGTTTAACATTCAACGTCTCTACGGTATTATCACTAGTGGACTGATTTGTTTATACCTATTGTTGGACACTATTTTCGGTAGTTTTTCTGTGGCCACCTATACTATCAATAGACATATGCTATACAACTATGAATTTATATTGTTTTGTCTAAACTATGGTCTGACTTGTCTATTGCTAATCTATTGTCAATTTGCTGATTGCAAGCCAATAGTCAATAATAATACTAATACTAATAATACAAATTCAATAACTAAGCGAAACATAATCAGCAATAAATATCCAGACATTATATGTCCCATAGAGAAGGCATCGTCTATATCGAGGCTAACCTATCAATGGATGACCGGTTTGCTTGTCATGAACTGGAAAAAGACTATCGACTTCCAGGATCTCTGGCCACTGACTTCCGGTTTAAGTGTTTTGCATAACTATAAGCATACGTTTCAAAGATATCTATTTAAACAACAAAAAACAACAACTCCTTGTATTAGTAGTAATATTGATCATAAAAATGCTAATAAAATGGTTACAAACGGTTTATCGGATATCAAAACAAAACAAAAGTTTTCATTTTTTAGTTTCAAATATGTCTATAATGTTAATAACAACAATAATAATGATAAAACTAAAAATATAACTACAAGTACTACTACTACTACTAAACATAATAATCGTATTAGTGTTTCATTGATAATATTGCATAAATTTAGTCTACAATTTCTATGGTTATGTCTAATATTGTTTTTATCGGTTGGCCTAAAATGTTGTCAACCATTAGTGGTCAAGTATGTAGTGTTTAATTATATGTTAATAATTATAAGTACATGTATATACTGTATATATTATAATAGTTATTAATAAAACTTATTACTGTATACAATTAGTATTCAAAAAAAATTTTTTACTAATTTTTTTGTACAAATTTTTTTTTTACAGATTGTTTATAACCTTTGAGGATATGGACGGTTATAAATGGCACGGATATATCTATACAGTACTACTGGTGCTCATGAATATACTATCCAGTCTATTGAATGCCTATTATATGCAAGCAATCAAATGTCTAGGTTTTTACAACAAAAAAAAATAAAATTATTTATTTTTATTTATTTATTTTTTGTTAATTAGTAGTATAACAATAATAGTATCTGTTTTTAGATTTTTTTTTTTAGATTATATTAAAATATTACAGAATAATAGAAATAAAACAGTATTATAAGTTAAATAATTTTTTAAAATTTTTTTTGTTAGCTATGAAAATCACATCATCGGTAATGTCGGCCGTCTATCGCAAGTCACTGGTGTTGAGTAACGGTGCCAAACGTCTGACCAGTTATGGCGACATAACTAACCTAATGGCTGTCGACTGTCAACGAGTTAATGGTTTAGTAGTATTAGTAGTTTAATAGATATTTACATAAGTTTTTCAATTACATATTTAATTAATTTATAGATTATGCCCAATGGGTGGCTTATATAATAGTAATACCCCTACAGATAATACTGGTGACTGGGCTATTGTTTACTGAGTTTAGTTATACAGCATTTGCCGGCTTAGCCGTTGTGGTCATACTATTAGGTGCCCAGTATTTTGTTATGAAAATCGGTATTAAAATCGATAGAAAAGAGTTAAAATATGCCGACAATAGACTTAATTTTATTAAAGAAATACTAAATGGCATCAAAATAATTAAAGTATTTATAAAAATAATTAGTTGTAATTAATTACTAATTTAATTATTATTAATTATTATTATTAATTTAATTATTATTATTAATTTAATTATTATTATTAATTTAATTATTATTATTAATGTAATTATTATTATTAATTTAATTATTATTATTAATTTAATTATTATTATTAATTTAATTATTATTATTAATTTAATTATTATTATTAATTTAATTATTATTAATAATTTAATTATTATTATTAATTTAAATATTATTATTAATTTAATTATTATTATTAATTTAATAATTTATTATTAATTTAATTATTATTATTAATTTAATTATTATTATTAATTTAATTATTATTATTAATTTAATAATTTATTATTAATTTAATTATTATTATTAATTTAATTATTATTATTAATTTAATTATTATTATTAATTTAATAATTTATTATTAATTTAATTATTATAATTATTATTTATAGCTCTACGCTTGGGAACAACCGTTTATGAATATAATAACCAAATTACGTGATAAGGAGTTACGTAAAGCCAAACACCTGTACTATGTGTTTGCCTTATTGTATGTCATGTCATACATGTGTCCATTGATATGTCATTTAGTTATATTCAGTCTATATTTGGGATTGAAATTTGCCAAACAATTAACGGCTGAGAAAATATTTTTTTCCATATCATTGATGTCAGTGTTTAGGGAAATCCTATCGAAGTTAACAAATATTTATTATACCGGTGGCGTAGTATGTATTATAAATTTATATATATATATATACAGTATATATATATATATATATATACGGTATATATATATATATATATATACAGTATATATATATATACAGTATATATAGTTAGTTATATATATACACATTAATACAAGTTAATTGATACAATAATAATTAAATATAAATAATTTTTGATTTAAATACTGAATAATAGTATTTTTTTTTTGTTTAACAAAAAAATTATTTATTTTCTCAATTTAGATGTACGTATCGTTCAATCGTTTCAATGAATTTCTCAATTTGGATGAACATAACAACTATGTGACCAATAATAAGGATAGCAATAATAATAATATAATTGATATAAATGGGGCAACACTTTCGTGGGACACACCTAACAGTGAAACCATTGGTGACAATAATGTTATAAATGACTATACATTAAATCAAATTGATTTGCATATCCGTGAGGGTATGTTTGTGGCCATAGTAGGCGATGTCGGTTCAGGTAAAAGTTCACTGTTGTCGGCCATTATCGGCGATATGGAACTGATTGAGGGGACAGTCAATGTTAGACCGGGTGTTAATATGGCATACGTTCCACAACAGGCATGGATACAGAATGCAACCATCAAACAGAATATTATGTTTGGAAAGCCGTTCGATGAGGAACTGTATGACCGGGTGATAGATAGCTGTGCTCTCAGACCTGACTTAAGACAACTGGCCGGCGGAGACCAGACAGAGATCGGTGAGAAAGGTGTTAATCTGAGTGGCGGTCAAAAACAAAGACTTAGTTTAGGCCGAGCCGTCTATTCCGGTGCCGATCTATACCTACTCGACGATCCACTTTCTGCTGGTAATTAAATTATACATTAGTTTTATAATTAATTAATTAATTTTTTATAAATAATTTGTAAATTTTTACAATTTTTAGTGGACAGTCATGTGGGCAAACATTTGATGACCGAAGTATTGGACTCGAAAACCGGTATTTTAGGTTCAAAAACCCGATTGTTGGTCACAAATCAATTGTTTATGTTAGCCGATTGCGATCTAATAGTTGTACTGAAAAATGGCAAAATTATATCTACCGGTACTTACGGACAGCTATTACGCGATAGTAATTATTTTCAACAATTAATTAAACAATATTTCAGTGAACGGGTCGATGATAATAATAATGATGATGAAGATAGTAAACGGAACGGTAGTTTGGAGACAACTGTTTTTAATAATAATAATAATAAAAAAAATATTATTCCCAATACTTATGATGGTGAAATTAGTATTGAACAAGTTAATAATAATAATAATAATAATGAACATGCACAATTAATTGATGAGGAGGGTGCCCAAAGTGGGCTAATAACTATGAAGGTATTATTTATATTATAATTATTTTATTGTTATTATTATTATTTATTTATTTATTTAATTATAATACAGATATTTATCAAATATGTCCGATCCATTAACATAATGTTTCTGTTGATTTGCCTACCGGTGCTCACATTGTACACGACTGTCAACTACGGTATGAACTTTTGGCTGGCCTACTGGTCCAAACAGGTTGCCACCGGTTTGGATACCCGTAGTTCACTATTTTATATGATAATATTTGGCGTATTGATACTTGGTCAGTTTATATTGCAAACAGTCTACCGATTTGTGTACGCCATAAGCATTATACGCACCTGTATCCGATTGCATCGTAAACTGTTGGCACGTGTTATGCACGCGCCCATGGAGTTTTTCGATACGACACCATTGGGTCGTCTATTGAATCGTTTCAATAAGGATATGTATCTGATTGACATACATTTGCCAGTTATGTTCAGGTAATTCAATTATATATAAATATTATATATACACATACATATATCAGATGGGGCTATAGGAGAGGTAGGGTAACGCCATCTTACACCCCCCACACCCCAGCAGAGATTTAGATTTTTGTAGGTTTTACCCCCCTGTCCTCCTAAAGTTAGTGTAAATCCAAAAAAGTTTGTATACTTTATATACAGTATATATTGTATATATATATACAGCACATAATATATTTTAGATTAAGTAATTAATTAATTAGTATAAATTAATTATTTAAAATTAAAAAAAAATTAATTAATTATATTATATTCAATAGTCTTGTATCAGAAAATTTTCTACAATTCATTGGTATTGTTGTGTCGATTTCAATATTGACGCCAATGTTTTTGATACCATTTGGTGTGACTGTTGTTGTCTACTATTTTCTACAGGTATTGTACTAAAACACATACACATACACATACACATACACATACACATACACATACACATACACATACACATACACATACACATACACATACACATACACATACACATACACATACACATACACATACACATACACATACACATACACATACACATACACATACACATACACATACACATACACATACACATACACATACACATACACATACACATACACATACACATACACATACACATACACATACACATACACATACACATACACATACACATACACATACACATACACATACACATACACATACACATACACATACACATACACATACACATACACATACACATACACATACACATACACATACACATACACATACACATACACATACACATACACATACACATACACATACACATACACATACACATACACATACACATACACATACACATACACATACACATACACATACACATACACATACACATACATACAAAAAATAGAAATTTAATTAATTAATTAATTTTTATTATCTATTTATTTAAATTTATTTATTTTTTTATCTAGAACATTTATATCAAAGCATCGTGTCAATTGAGACGGTATGCAAAAAAAATAAAACTTATAATAAACTAAATGTTAATAAACATAATACTAATAATTATTATTATTATTACAATTATTAATATACTAATTATATATTGATTGATATTTTATAGTTTAGAGTCTATCAGTCGATCGCCAATTAATTCACATTTAGAGGAAACACTTAACGGCTTATCCAGTATTAGGGCCTATGATTGTAGGGATAGGTTTATACGGGAATCGGATAATAGGATTGACAACAATTCAAAATGTTTGTATCCGTATATTGTGGCCAACAGTTGGCTATTAACGCGTCTACAAGTGCTAAGCAGTATACTTGTACTGTTTGCTGCCGTTTTTGGTGTTATCAATAAGGATAGGCTGACCGGTGCCGACATTGGACTGTCGCTGGCAAATGCCATAACATTGACCGGTATTTTGGAGTTATTTATCGATTCATTGGCTCAAACCCAAGCAAATCTGGTATCGTTTGAACGGATTGATGAATATTGCGGTCTGAATACAGAAGCCGACTGGCAATCGGCTACCAAATTGCCAGATAACTGGCCAGAAAAAGGTTGTGTCCGATTTGATGGATACGGTACTCGCTATAGACAGGGCTTGGATTTAGTTATCAAAGGCATAGATATTGATATAAAATCTGGAGAAATGGTAGGCAATAGTGTTAAAAAAAATTATAAGCAATAGGTATCACATATTATTTGCTATGAATCTAATATATATATAAATTAATAGATAGGTATTGTTGGCCGAACCGGTGCTGGAAAGTCATCGCTAACACTGGCATTGTTTAGGCTTATTGAGCCAACAATGGGTCGTATAGTTATCGATGGCATAGATATCAGTCAATTAGGTCTACACGAGTTGAGGTCGCGGCTGACTATTATACCACAAGAACCGGTACTGTTTTCGGGAACTATTCGCTCAAATTTGGATCCGTTTGACAAGTTTTCCGACGACGATCTCTGGTCAGTATTAGAACAGTCGCATCTCAAAGAGTTTGTAGTGTCGACTGATGCCGGTCTCGACCATCCGGTGACTGAATCGGGTGATAACATGAGTGTCGGTCAGCGACAACTTGTATGTCTGGCTCGGGCTCTACTCAGACATACGTCTATCCTTATCCTCGATGAGGCCACGGCTGCCGTCGATGTCGAGACCGATGCACTCATTCAGCAAACTATTAGACAAGAGTTTAAGTCGTGTACTGTCTTAACGATTGCCCACCGAATCAATACAATCCTTGATTACAATCGGGTGTTAGTCCTAAGCGACGGACGGGTAGCCGAGTTTGACTCACCCGACAAACTGCTTGACGACAGGACAACCATTTTCTATTCACTGGCCAAAGATGCCGGTGTTATATGAATTGAAATTATGATTTTTAGTATTAAAATATTATTAATAGTTATTTTTTTAGATATTATAATTACTTAAGTATATAAAAAAATTATTAAATATATATTTAAATAATATATTAAATTTTAAAAAATATTTATTAAATTTTAAACTTTTTTATAATATAAGTAATAAACTAACTATTATTTACAGTTAATTGTAAACTTTGAATTAAATTTGAAATAAATATAATAAAAAACTGTAATAAAATAATTAATATGTTTTTAACTATAATTTTTATGATTTGACTTTTAACAGTATAACAGATAGTACTTTAAATAAACTTTTTTTAAAAAAAATAATATAATTACTTTCATATAAACTTTTATTATTATATAATTATATTTTATTAAAAAATTAATTTTAACAATTAGATATATATATATATATTTGTGTGTATACTGTATATACTATATTTATATAAATTTTATAAATAAATTTTTATGTAATATTATTTTTTCACATATTAGTTAATATATTAGTTAAATATTTACTAATAATCTATTATTTTTATTATATATATATTTTTCAATATTATTACAATTATTTTAAAAGATTATAAAATATATATATATATATACTGTATATATTAATTGTTTATTGTATTAAATTTTAAATCATTGATAGAAATTCATGTCTAGTTTTATGATTATCTTTAAACTCTCCAAACATACAACTGGTTATAGTTTTGCCATTGATTTTCTGTACCCCACGAGAGCTCATACACATGTGTCTGGAAATACCAATAAAAATCAATAATTATATTCAAACTTATATATAATATGACACATACTTGGCCTCAACAACAACACCGACTCCTAAAGGACTGATAGCTTCAACCACTGCTTCGGCTATTTGTTTGGTCAGTCTTTCCTGAACTGTAAGACAATAAAAATCAATATTATTTTTATTACTATATCTATATCTATATCCATCCATACCTTGCAATCTTCGGGCAAACATTTCAACAATTCGGGCCAATTTGCTGAGTCCCAGCACCTTATGGTCGGGCAGATAACCGATAGACACTTTGCCATAGATGGGCACCAAATGGTGTTCACAATAGGAAAACATTTCAATATCTTTGACGACAACCATCTCATCGGTGTCTTCAGCAAACACGGCATCATTCAAGACATCATTGATTTTCAATTGATATCCATTAGTGAAATACAACAGTGCTTTCGCTGCCCTCTCCGGTGTCTTCAATAGACCCTCTCTTTCCGTGTCTTCGCCAATGGTTTCCAACAGATCTCTATAAATACGAGTCAATCGTTTCAATTGTGTATCATTTTTGTCGTCCAAACCATTGTTCGCACCGTTAGTTTTTTGCGATACTATACTATTTATAGTGAGATTTTTATCGATATCATAACCATTTTGTTTGACCACCACTTCATTGACCAAAACATTATTGTTATTATTATTATTTTGATTCAATTTATTAGAATTTTTATTCATATTTTTTTTAGTATATATATATATATTATGGATATTTTTTTAAAAAAAAACTAAAATATTTTTAATAAACTATTTTTTTTGTTTTACAAAAATGTTTTAACTGTTTTAACAAGTTTATATACAATACTAAAAATTTAGCTTAGTAATTGTTTTTTTTAAATATTATAGCTATTATTTTATAGTTGATTATAAATAATAATTTATTGCTAAAATATTTTATATGAATATCAAAAAAATTAATGAATAATTTATTGATCATAAGATTTTTTTATGTATATTATTATAAGTAATTTTATTTTAAATTTTAGTAAAAATGATAATTTTACATGAATTTTTAAAAAACATAAAAAAGCGTTAATATTAATATTATTATTATTATTATTATTATTATTATTATTATTATTAATATTATTATTATTATTATTATTATTATTAATATTATTATTATTATTATAATTATTATTATTATTAATATTATTATTAATATTATTATTATTATTAATAATATTATTAATATTATTATTATTATTATTAATATTATTATTATTATTAATATTATTATTATTAATATTATTATTAATATTATTATTATTATTATTAATATTATTAATATTATTAATATTATTATTATTATTAATAATATTATTAATATTATTATTAATATTAGTTTTATTATCTATTTTTTAAAAATTATTATTGTTAGTTTAGTTAAAATAATTATAGATTAATGCTCTAATATATTTATTTTAAAAAATAATTCAAAATTTTGTTTATTTTATCTATTGATAGAATAAAATATACAAATTAATATAACTGAATATGATTAATATAAATTAATAATTAATTTTCATATATATATATATATATATATATATATATATATATATACTTTATATAAACTTTTTTATTAAGTTCATAGATTTACAACAACAACAAAAAACAAACAAAATTAAATGATTATAATATAAATTGTAATTAATTATTACTGACTAAAAAAAATTAAATTTAATTAAAAATAAAAACTTTTAATAATAATAAAAATAATATATCAATACTTATAGATTATTTTATACTTTTGAATATATTTATTAGAAAAAAATAATAATTAAAAATTTTGTTTAATTTATCTATTGATAGAATAAAATATATCAATTATTATTATTATTATCATTATTAATTATCAACCAAAATAGGTGACAATATTTTTATCTGTTTCATACAATTTGATTTTATGTAATAAAATATTTGTAGGCAATCTCTGGGAAACGGCTTTCCATATGTAGACCACTATGTTTTCGGCAGTCGACACAATATTATTGTCAAAAAAATCGGGTATATCTCTATCGATGAGTTTATGATCAAACCGGTTGACTATAGTTTCATCCATCAGTTCCTTAAGATCATTGATATTCATTAGAAATCCGGTTACAGGATCTACTGTTCCCTTAATAGTCAACTCTATACGATAGTTATGGCCGTGAATTTGATTACATTTACCGAAAGTTTTCAAATTTGTTTGTTGATCCAGTAGTCGACTGTTCATACTATGGGCTGAACTAAACGTCTCGATACGGGTCAGGTATACAAACGATTTGTTTGTATTATTATTATTATTATTATTATTATTATTATTTAGCCATTCATTAGTCATTTTTTATTTTCTACTTTATATATATATATATAATAATTAATTTTTTTTGTTTTCTAAAAAAAACACTAATTAATTAATCAATAACAGCAACAACAAAAAATTATAAATAATAATAATAATAATAATTTTTTGTATAGAATTTTTTTTTATAAAAATAAATTTAAAAACAAATTTATTTTTTTATATATAGTATAAAACAAAATTATTTATTTTATATAATAATAATAATAAAAAACATTTTAGTTTATATAGATTTTTTTTTGTTGTTGATATTAAGCAATGTTCAAAATAAGCAATTAATTAATTTTATTCAAAAAAAAAAATATTTATTATATTGAATAACTAATATTTTTTTTTTGCTTGAATAAAATTATAATGCTTTTAATTCTAAGTATCATAATTAATAATTATAAATATTTATTATATTATTATATTAATTATATTGAACTATTATATTATTCAAATGAAATTTAAAAATTTCTAATGAATTGGCGTTTAATTTAATTAACTATTTACGTATTTAATTAAAATAAATGTACAAATAATTTAATTAAACAAAAAAAATTATTATTAATTTCTAATACTTTGTTTGAAATGTATAGTTAAATATAATTACAGCAATTTTTTTTTAAGTTTAATTAAAAATATATTTTATATTTGATGTATATATATATATATGTTTGTAATTTATATTGTATTTGTTGATAATTTTTAAATATATATATATATATATATATATTATTAAACAATAAAATGTTAAATATTTTTAGTTTATAAACTGTATGATAAACATGTAAATTTTTATACAATATATTTTTTTATATATAATTTGTATTTATATATTGTATATATAGTTATATATACTTATATAGTGTTATATATTTATATATTTTTATATATTATATATATATATATTTAATTTTTTTAAAACCATGATTAGACATTACTGTTATTTTTTTATAATAAATAGTTAGGATTAAAAAAATTTTTTTTAAAAATTAATTATAATAGCATTTTGCAAATAATCTTTTTTAGTAAATTTTTAGTAAATAAAAAACAAACTATTATTTCAAAAAAAAAAAATCAAAAAGTTCATAATTATAAAAAATTTTAAACAAACATATAAAAAGTTTTATGTATTTTAGTTTATTTTGTTTATAATTGTTAATTTTTTTTTTATAAAAAAATACAGATTAAAAAATATATTTATACAATAATTAAATATAAAAATAATAATATACTTTAGTTAGCATTATATTTTAAAAAAAACAAATATTTTTTATATTATTTATATTAATTACCTGTAAATTCTAGAAATTTTTTTTGTTGATAATATTTTTATGTCACTATTTAGTCATAGATAATATTTATTACTAACTTATTAATTATTAAAATAATTTATATATTATAATAAAAATTAAATAAATAAATAAACATTTTCTGACTAATCATTTAAAGTAATAAAACGTGTATTATTTAAGAAAATTATTTATAATAAGCAAACATTTTGCGTAAGTACTCGCAAAATAAATAAATAATTATTATTTTTGAACATTAAATTTCAATTCAAATACATGTATTTTTTTATTTAAAAAAATAATAATAATAAATCCTATAATTTTTTACATTATAATAATTATTATTAAAAAAAATATTTGTTACTTTAATAAATTTTTGATTTTATATTGTATTATATATTAATTATAATAATTTATTATTAATATTATTTTAAAAATTTATTGATTACATTCAAAGTAATTATTAATATATATATAAAAATATTTTCAATGAAAATAAAAATCTTATATAAACTCATGTTTTTTTTTATTTACAGTTAACTAATAGTTAATTTTTTTTGAATTTTTTTTGATGCTATAATAATAATAATTATTATTATTTTAATTAAAAATATAATACTACTGTATATTAAATTTTATTAATTAATTAATTATTAATATAATAATAATATGGATATTATTGAACCCGATGTTTATGCCAAACAAAAAAGTAATGCCCAACTAATAGCAATGCAATCAATTGATAGTCTAATCGATGCTAACTATAGGTAATTTGAAAAACTAATAAAAAAAATAAAATAATAATTATTATAATATTACTTTTTTTTACAGATCATACGATCAGATTGTGGACATCGGTTGCGGTGACGGCGATATAACCAAACAATTACTGGGCAAACATATCCCGCATAAACATATACTGGCCATCGATGTACTGCCCGATATGATAAGCTATGCCCGCCGTCATAATACCGATGATACTATTGAATATCTAGTACAAGATATGTCCGTCAAGTGGCCACTGATCAGTAGTCCACGACTGCGGCAATTGGCCGGCAATGTTGACCTAATATTTTCTAACTTAGCACTTGAATATATGGCCGACAAACGGCAAATAGTCGATACATTTGGCCAGTTGTTGTCCGCGGGCGGCGTATTTCACGCCAATATGGTTGTTATGGAAGATATTAACAAACGATTGGCCAGTTATGGTCAACAACCGCGCAAATGGTATCAATCGCGTGAAAAACAATTAGACAATTGGCGTCAAAGTCTACAATCGGATAATCAGTTTCTGGTCAAACAGTTTGAGATTATTGATGTCTGTTGGCCGACGGATAGACAGAAAATGATTAGTTAGTATTTGAATTTAATTTTTTTTTAAATAAAATATAATAAATAAATTATTATTGTTTATAATTTTATTCATAGATTTTATGTCAATTATTATATCAAAATATCGGCAATTTTTCCAGAATACCGATGACTTTGAGTCGGAAAAAACTGATCACTTATGGGATACGGCTTTCGATGCGTTGGTCAACCCGACGGCCGACAAACCCAACCCGAGGACGTGGCAGCAGTTTTTGGCCGATCCGACCGTTACGGAAGTCAATCGTTACCATCAATTGCTGAGAATAACAGCTATTAAACAATAAATAAATAAATTGTTTTTTTGTTAATTAATAAAAAAAAATTATAAATTAATATATTATAATAAAATAAAATAATAATTTATTAATTAATTCTACTAATTATTTTATAAGCAATTATTATTATTTTATTTAATTTGATTATAAATTTTTTTGTTGTTGTTATTGAATAAATACTATATACAGATATATCAATAAATAATAGTTTTTATTAATTCAATAATTTTTATTTATTATTATTAAATACTTGATTAATAATATCTGAGATTTTAATATAATATTAGTTAATTTTTAAAAAAAATTGTACTATTTTTTTAATGTATATTATTTCAATTCAATTATTATTATTTAAATAATAAAAATTAATTTATTATATTAAAAATTTCTATATAAAAAAATTAAATTTAATAAAATACTATTATTATTATTATTATTATTATTATTATTATTACTACTACTACTACTACTACTACTACTACTACTAATAATAATAATAATAATAATAATAATAATAATAATAATACTATAATTTAAACATTTCTATCAATATTATAGATAGTATAAAATAAATCAATTTGTTTATCAGTTAAATTCAATTCGTGTTTCAATTGATATAATGGACGCAAATCTTGTCTATCAGTTCCACGAAAATTATTCAAACCATCTAAACGTTTACCGCCAAACCCCTCGGGTATGTCCTCCACGGGTATCCAATCAACCAACTCGTGTCGCTTAATCAACAGTATCTGATCTTTGATATGTTTGGACATAAATGTCTTAATCAATCGGAAAACCGGTGCCAATAGCCAAGGTAGGTCAATGTTCARCCCTAGGCGCATACCCTGGGGATAGTAGTTCAACAATTCGACCCGAAATTTGGCCAACGACATATCAACATTGGCCATACCCGTACCGCTGCAATCGTTGGCCGTAATCCACCCCCGATTACCGGCACGGCGATCAAGTTTCTCGATTTGATGACCGAGAAACTGATGAAACAGTAGGGATAGTTCACCGATTTTCAGGTAGTTTCGATGGACAACCCATAGGACTAGTCTACCCTCGGTATCGGTACTATACTGTTCCGAACCGAATATTTCGAACAATTCCCTGGGATAGTGGCCATCCTGTCGGTCGTGTAGTCCGAACCCGTGTTTCCATTGCATGGCCCGTACCAGTCGATTGTAGGCTTCATCGTCATCGGCATCGGTATTATCGGTGGTGTCTATCGGTGATAGAAATCTTTCCAATTGCCAGTCCTCGGTCTCTACACGTTTGATATCAACCCTATGATACAGGTGTGGGTTGGCCTCCGATTCCCGTAGGAATCGGTTTCGCAATGTTTTCACTCGCAATAAGTTTTGTTCATTTAGTAAATCATTCATTATTTTTAAATTAAATTAAATTAATTAAAAAATAATAACTAAATTATTATATAATATAATAATAAATATATATATAATATTTTTTTGTAAAAAAATGGTTTTTTGTTGTTTTATTTTATTTATATATCTTATATTATTATTATTATTATTATTATTATTATAAATAACAACTATATCAACAACATAATATAACACACACATAAACTTAAATTATTAACTATATTATTATTATTATTATTTATACTAAATTAACAAGTTGGTTTTTTAATAACAAAAATTATCAATTTAATTATTATAAATAATATTTATTTATTTATTATTATTATTATTTTACATGTGCTTATCATAATCAACAACAACAACAAAAAAAAACTATCGGTGCTCACAAAGTTAAAAGCCATTGAAACACTATGAAAAGTTGAAAAAACCTAACCACCCCTTTACCCAATTGGTTTTCTCCAACAACAACAACAACAACAACAACAACTAAATAAATACCTACCTGTCCTGTTGTGTGTGTGAAATGGCAAACATACAGTAGATAAGTATAATACTAATAAACCCTATCTGTATAACCTGAGGGCTGCTGACCCCCCACACACACCCCTCCCCGAGGACCGGGAGGGTTGCCCAGTCAAACAACTCACACTACTTTCTAGATTTTCTAGAATATGTTGAACCAATCATTTACATACCTGTGCTCTCTATCTATCTATATATATATATATATATACTGTATATATCTTTCGGGCAAACCTGTCGTCTCACTATAATAGATATTAAAGTTTTATAAATTGCTCTCTCTCTCTCTCTCTCTCTCTCTCTCTCTCTCTCTCTCTCTCTCTCTCTCTCTTTGATTAAAAAAAAAACTTTCACCTAATCTAGAATTTAAATCAATTAACTAAATCATGATATTGATGCATTTAAAAGATAGTATGGCAATAAAATTAAAAATGCCAAAACCTTAAATACAGTTTATATATATATATATATATATATCATATAACAGGTATTTTCAAACATGAATTGATTTTGTTGTCTGTATTCAAGGCTAACAACATTTTACATCCCAAACGAAAATATATATATATTTTTACTTTTTTATAAATTTTTCTAAACTACTACTAAAATCTCTTTAAATATATTACTCTCTCTCTCTCTCTCTCTCTCTCTCTCTCTCTCTCTCTTTATCAATAAAAAACATTTTTTTTAAATATCATTTATTACAACAACAAAAATTGATTTAAAATTCTTCCACAAAAATTATTAAATAACTTTTTTACCAAAAAAAAACATTATGTTAATTATTATACCATTTATTAATTTTTTATTATTATTATTATTATTAGATTAATACAACACTACTATTAAATAACTTTTTTATTTTTAAAAAATACCAGTTATAGTAACATAAAATTTTAACAAACTTTCTCTATATATAAAAAAAAWTTTGTGTTTTAAATCTAAATAATTTATTTATTATTTTGTTGTTGAAAAAACTTGAATTATAATTGAATAAATTATATAATAAATAACTACAAAATTTATTAAAATTAAAGTCAAATTATTAATAATATTTCTTTTAAAATTAAAAATCACTGAAATTTATWTWTATATATATTGATATTTAATATAATATTGATATACAGTATATAATATATAAATAAAATTTTTTTATTGATTAGTTAATTAGTTAATGATTACTACATACACACAATGCATAATACAATTAAACACTATTATTAAACACATACATAACCCCAACCCCACCCCACCCCACCCTCCCTCTATCATCATAGGGCTATGACTATGCTATAACTTGTTAAACAATCCTTGATAAGTATCATAAAAATTATCTACCTGTCCATCAGTTAGTCCTAAATGTTTACTACATTGACTTAATGGTTTCAAACCATCCATAAAACTATTATCATTAAGTGTACACTTTTTTCTGGTCGTACCACCAAAACAAGCGGGTATATCATCGGCCGGAAAATAATCGGTTAGCTCCTGACGGCCGACCAGTTCCAACTGATCGCTGATCGCGGACGGCATAAATTGTTTGACCAAACGATAGGATGACCGTAACAGCCACGGCATGTCTACATTGAGAGACTGATGTACGCCCAGGGGATAGTTGGCCGATAGTATGTCGATACGATAGCGTGCCAGTCCAATGTCTACCTGTCCCAGCCCAGCACCCGAACAATCGTTGACACTAATCCAACCGTGATTACCGGCCGATCGGTCCTGTTGTTCCAGTCGATAGGCCAGAAATTGGCGGACAAGTTGGCTAAGTCGAGGGTCGGCCAGACGGCGATATCGGTTTTCGGTTGTCCAGACAACTAGTCTGCCCGTCCGCTGGCATCGACCGTACGGTTCGTGACCGAAAATTTCGTACAATTCACGGGGAAAATAGTCGCCGCCGAACCAGTCGTGCAAACCGATAGACTGTTTCCACTGGAGTGACCGTTTCAGTTGGTCGTAGGCCAGTGTCTCGGAGTCGCTACCGGCGGCGGCGGCACCCGTGGCGGCCGCACTCAATAGGAACCGTTCAATTTGCCAGTTTTCGGTACTAACCCGCTGGACGTCTATCGGATGATAAAGTTGTTGGTGTTGTTGTTGTTGGTCACTGTTGTTCTCGGCAGCCGAAACAGCCGTGTTTTCGGCCAAAAATTTTTCCCGTAATCGCCTAATTGCCGGCAAATTTGTTTTATCAACTAAACTCATGTGAATATCCATTTAGTTTTAAATATATTTTTTTTGAGACACAAGTTTTTTTTAATATACTGTAAAACTTATTATTATTATTATACTAATAATAAATATTGATATTTTTAAAAATAATAATTTTCCAATTATTTAATTATTTTGTTGTTGTTGTTGTTGTTGTTATACAGTAGATATTATCGCATAATTTTCAGTCAAAACAACTCAAAAAATAAATAGCAAATAATTATACTATTAATAGCTTATTATTATTATTATAAATAATATTCAAATTAAATATAATATTTTTATCAAAAAAAATAAATAATAATAATAACTAATTTTATTTCACTTTAATTTATTTTAATTTATTTTAATTTAATATTATCTATTTATTAATCAGTATAACTATATTTTAAAAAAAAATTATATATCAATAATATTTTTAATTGCATTTTTTATTTCAAAATTATAACTTAAACATCAAAAAAATATATATAAAATAAAATTACAATATTATGATAATATTATTGATTTCTATAGCATAATAAAACTTGCGTGTAAAATGTTAATATATATATATATATATAATATTGAAAATAAAATAATAATAATTATTATTATTATTATTATTTCATATAAAATAAATTTTAATATACTATATATAGATATATATATATATAATATTTTTTTGGTATACACTGTGTGTGTGTATAATAAATATAATATATTAATCGATATGTTATCTAATTTTTTGTTTTATATCAAACATTTATTTTTACTGTAAAATATAATTCAATGACTTTATATAAAGTAAATATTTATTAATTTAAAACTAACCTTGTTATCTTTTTTTAATTTAATTGAGAGGATAAACAATTTATTAATTAATAAAAAATTAATTTAGTTTTTTTTGTGTATATAATTTAAACAAATAATTTATTTTAACTAAATATATATTTATAGAAAAAATATTTAATATTTTGTTGCTATTTATTGTATTATTATTTGATTAAAATGAAAAATAGTATATTTTTGTAAAATTTTTAAATAATAGTAATTTTGATATTATTTTTAGTTATTAAACAAAAAATTTTTTTATGACATTAATGATAATATAAATATTTTATAAATTTTTATATATAATAAATATATATACTGTATATATATATATATATATATAATATTTATAGTATAGATAAATAATTGGAGGTTATCTTTTTTTAAAAAAAATATTAATTAATTTATTAATTTTTTAAAAATTAATTTAAATCAAATCATATCTTTTGATTGGAATAAATAATTTATTTTTTTAWTTTTTTTTGTAATTTATTTAAATTAATACATTATTAATGCAAACATAAAATTTTTAATACTAGTAGTAGTAATGTATAAATATTAATACTAACTATTAAATTATTAGTCTATTTATATTACATACAGTAAATAATAATAATAATAATAAGATTTTTAAACAAAATTTATAATATTTTTTTATATATATTACTAACATTGAAATGTATGAAATTTAAAAACAAATTTAGTTTTAAAATCTTATATATTTTACTATTTAAAATATTTCAATTATTACTATTATTATAGTATTAAATAATAACATTTAAATTACTAATACACACATAAAATAACTACTACTTGTTTTTTAAATATATTGTATATATATAGTGTATATAAAAAATACATTTTAATAATAATAATAATACTGTATTTATACTTTTTGTATAATATATATATATATATATATCATAGAGAGATGATATAAAGTTAGATAAATATTAAATATTTTTTTTTTAAACACAAACAAAATATTTTATATGTATTGAAAGTCAATGTCAACATTCAATTAAAAATCAATGACAATTAATATACAAAATATAAATAATAATAATTATTATTATCATTTTAATATCATTTAATTTTGCACACCATTAACACCATATATATATATATCATATCATATCAAATCAAATAATAATATTAAATACATATTAAATCATATCTCTCTCTCTTTCTCTCTCTCTCTTTCTCTCTCTCTCTTTCTCTCTCTCTCTTCTCTCTCTCTCTTTCTATCTCTCTCTTTCTCTCTCTCTCTCTYTCTCTCTCTCTCTCTCTCTCTCTCTCTCTCTCTCTCTCTCTCTCTCTCTCTCTCTCTCTCTCTCTCTCTCTCTCTCTCTCTCTCTCTCTCTCTTCTCTCTCTCTCTCTCTYTCTCTCTCTCTCTCTYTCTCTCTCTCTCTCTTTCTCTCTCTCTCTCTCTCTTTCTTTCTATATATATATATGTCTAGTCCTCTCAAATAATAATAATATTAAATATAATTAAATCATATCTCTCTCACTCATTCATTCACTCACTCACTCACTCACTCACTCTCACACTATCTATCCTTTTTCATATAAGTCTAGTCCTCTTAATAATCATCTGATGTTTATTCCTATACAACTCGATCTGCCGGTCCTTAATCGGCAAATGTGTTAACTGATCCATCGGTTTCAGACCCGTGACATCCATCAGCGATCGGACAAAATCTTCGCGACCGCCGGCCATACGTCTGGGTATATACTCCGGGTCAATATAACGGGTCAATTGTTGCCGGGTGACCAGCGTAGCTTTACGTTGCAATTTCGGGGGCATCATCGACAGGATAATACGCATGATAGGGGCCAGTATGGGTGGTAGGTCTACAATTAGGATACGGCCAACGGCCTGGGGATAGTACTGGAGTAAATCTATACGGAAACGCCACATTTCTAGGGATACATTCGGTAGTCCAGAGCCCGAACAATCGGTAACCAATGTCCAACCGGCCCGACCGGCCAGTGAATCTAGTTTTTCCAGTCGATGCCCGAGAAATTGTTGTTCCAATGGTGTAAAATCGTTGATTTTGACCAGATTTCGGGTAGTCTCCCAGTGAACCAGTCGGCCATCCCGATCCCGGCCATAGATTTCGATGTGATGTAAATCATAGAATTCTTTCGGAAAATATTGGTCAGTCCTGTCAGTGATGGCAACAATGAAAAAATAAAATAAAAATAATAATAGAGAAATTTATTTTTTAAAATAATAATAATAATAATATAGAGAATTATATTATCTATATAAGTATTCCAGTATATAAGTAATACAGTATCAGTATATACAGTATATGAGTATATAATATGACAAATATATTATATTATATATATACAGTATATACAGTATATACAGTATATACAGTATATACAGTATATACAGTATATACAGTATATAGCAGTATATTCAGTATATACAGTATATAGTGTATATAAAAAATACATTTTAATAATAATACTGTATTTATGCTATTAGTATAATATTTATACAGTATATATATATATATATCATAGATAAATGATATAAAGTTAGATAAATATTTTTTATTATTATTATTTTAAAACTAACAAACAAAATACTTTTTTAATTATGACCATGGTTAATTTTGTTTGTTTTTTTTTTAATTTTTTTAAATTAATTAATAATTAAATATTTTAGTATTTAATATTTTATATAAAATTAATTTTAAGTTAACAACTAAATTATCTAATTATTATTCAAAATATATTCTTATACTGTATATATGATTATTAAAATTTTACAAAACTGATTATTATTATTATTATTATTAAATAATTATAATTATTTTTATTTTTACATATACTGTATATATATAGGTATCCTATTTTGTATAGTATAGTAGTATAGTATATAATATAATGTTATATGAATAGTAGTTTATATATATCTCATTATTTATATACACTATTATATTACAATAGCTATAGATATGAGGGGGAAGGGGTGGGGGTCCATAGTAGTATCTCATAGTATAATAATAATAATAATAAAAAATTTCAATTTCTATAGAAATTTTCTAGAAGAAAGTTTCTCAGGGAATAAATTTTTGATAGAAATTTCCTCTCGTTTTTTTTATATATATATGCCTGACCTGTCGTGTATACCGTATAGACGTTTCCATTTCAGGGTACGAACCAATTCATCGTAAGCCCTGTCCTCTGAATTGTCGTTATCTTTGAGGAACCGTTCAATAATCCAGTCTTCATTGCGGACACGCGTRACATCTGTTTCCGTATAATATTCAGGATTTTTGGAAAATTCCTTAAAAAACTTTTTCCGTATATTTTCGATCATTTTTTATTTTATTAATTAATTAAATTAAWAACACTTTCACAACACAATTATATWTATAAAACAATTTGTTTGTTTGTTGGGTTACAAACACACATACAAACAGTTTGTTAAACAAAAAWWTTTTCGGGAAATTTTGTTGTTGTTGTTGTTGTTGTTGTTGAGTGTATATGTGTTTATATATATATRCAGTAWATATATATATATATAKAATACAAATAATACAAAAATGTTTGTTTGGAAAAAAAATTATATATATATAAATATATATATAATTTTTATGTAATATATTTTTTCAATAAATATATATATAATTTTTATGTAATATATTTTTTCAATAATATATATATAATTTTTGTCTATAACTTAATAGTTTGAAAAAACGTCAATTGAAATAAGCAATCAAAAATTTTCAACTGAAAATAATATATATATATTAAACTTTAAAAAAAACTTTATATTTTATTTATTTATCACATAATTTTTGATTTTTTTTATTAAAGTTATTAATTAGATTTTTTTTTGTAGTTTATTTTCACTTAATTTATTAACATTACGTATACATTCAAGGATAACGAGAAAATAAATATCAAATTTTTTTTGTTGATTTTTTTAAAAWATAAAAATAAATGAGAGACAAAAAAACTATAAATATATAATACTGTRTATATTATAAACTAAATATATATATATATATATATATATATATTTTCAATAAATTTTTTTTAATCAGTAAAATATCAAACAAATTATATATAATTTTTTTTTGGTGACATCAATGTGTTATGTTGGTTGGTTGGTTGGGGGGCTATTAAAAAAAATAAATAAAAACTATGGGCGCGTCTAATATAATACAAAATAATTATATATTATAAAAAACATATATATAAAATTTATAAACAATTAGTTAATTATTTTTAATTTTATTATGAGGTCTAATATAACTAAATAATATATATAACTATTGTTTATTAATATTAGAAGTTATTAGTAATACAGTAGTCATCAAAAAATTATTTATTAAGTCAAACACAGATACACATACACACAAAAAATTTATAATAAAATTATTATTATTATTATTAGTACTTATATTATTAGTTAAAATACTGTATAAAATTTATTAGTATTAAAATATACAACAAATTTCATAATAAACTTAATAATACAGTAATCATATGATTCATAAGCATAAGATCCTCATTAATATGTATTAAATAAGAAAAATAAATAAATTAAATAATATATGATATGAAATATCATTTTTTTAATTTTATTTTTCTGTGTTTGCCATTTAATCAAATTATTTAATATATATATATATATATATATATATATATATATATATATATATATATATATATTACATAAACACAGTTAAAGGGTATAATAATTATAATAATTGTTTCAATAATAAAAATAATAATAATTTAGAGGTGACTATACTTTCAATATATACGTTTAAAATTTTTTTTTAATCAATATATATATATACTGTATATATTAAATATTCACAATTAATAACAAATTATAATTTATACAATATTAACAACTAAACAAAAATAAATAGAAAAATTAATTTATACAATTTATCTTGATTAAAAATAAATAAATTGATAATGATTAATATTATTTTTTATTATTATTATTATTTTAAAAAAAATAATATCTAGTTCATAGATAYCCAAACAACAACAACAAAATTATCACAAATAAAATATTAGTATTTTATTTTTTATATATATATATATATACTGTATTAATATACAACAAAAAATATTTGATACACTGTTTCTAAATAATAACACATTTTATTTAAAACAAAAACTATATTTATATAATAATTTTTCTGAGAAAACAAAAATTTTGATTTTATTTTATGCTTTAAACTKTCAAACAAATTTCAAACAGTATATACTGTAGTATATAATGTTTATGTTTGATTTAAAGTGCAAAATATTTTTAGTTTTTATTATAGCTAATTAGTAATTATTACTATTAYAAAAATGATTAGATAAATAAACATTTWAKTTTTMTTATTTATATTATTATTATTATGATTATTAGTTTTTGTATATAAAAATTTTAGTTAAGGTTTAAAATAGCGACAAATATTTTAAATAATTTTTTTTGTTGGTATTATTAATACAATATTTATAAGTAATAATAATAATAATAATAATCCTAAGTAAATGATTAATGCAATAATAATATAATTGTATAATTATTTTGTTAAATTTAATTAACTTTTATTAACTATATAAATACTAATAGTAATAATAATATCATAAATATTGATTAAACAATGACAGTCACATAATATTATTTTTATTGGAAATATAATATATATAAATATATTTATATATTTTTGAAATTAAAATATTCAATAGTTTTTTTCCCAATCAATTGTGTTTCAATATATTTATTAATCTTCAATAACTTTAATTATTTTAATTATTATTAATATCTATTGACAGCTATATTATTATTATTGTGTATTTTAACTAAAATAAAAATATTGTTTATTTTCAATAAGAAAAATAATAAATTCTTTATAATTTTTTAAATTAAAGTTAAATATTGTGTTTTGAAATTATTATGAGTTTTTTATTTATAATTATGTAATTATATAAATGTATTATTTAAATGTTTATTTACATAAAAWMTATATAAAGTTATTGATTTTTAAATTATTAATAAAAAATGATATTAAATATGTAAATTAAAACTGTATAAAGCTGTATGTATTTTATTTTTAGGACAAATAAAACAACTAAAAACATAAACTAAATAAAAACTAATAATAATATTAATAATAATAACAATAATTTACAATTGTTTTTATCACCAAAAAATTATATTTAAAAAATCAATTTTTAGTTATAAATAAATTCATTTCCCATTTTTATTATTATTTAGTAAATACAATATATATATATATATATATATATAAGTTATAAATTATAACTTATATATATAATAACCAATAATTATTTATCACTATTGCATAACAAATGATAATATACTGATAATAACAGCTATTGATTGCTAACAAATTTGTTTAGAGAAAGAGAGAGAGAGAGAGAGAGAGAGAGAGAGAGAGAGAGAGAGAGAGAGAGAGAAACAATAAAATTAAAATTTTAAATTATTTTCTAAATATTAACTAATGCTTAAAAAAATTACTTTTTTCAAAAAAATAAAAATTTCATAAACAATAATAATAATAATAATAAATTTTATTTATCAAAAGTAAAATCGTTTTTTTTCTTATAAAATAATATTACATATTATAATAATAATAATAATACATTACATTATTTTTTTTAAAAAATAGATAATTCAATTTATATAGTTATCTAAAACATAAATCATATTTAAAATTATTTTATTTTATTATTATTTTTTATTTAATTTTAATATAACATTTAATATTATAGAGTTTAATATAAAAAAAAAAAATATTTTGTATTATTATTGAGAGACAAACATAGCTATCTAATGGATATATAAATTATATAATACTTTAAAATTATCTAATAATATAAATTATTATTTTTGACATTTATACTGTATTTATTATTATTAATATTAATAATAAAATTAAATAAAAAAAACATCATTGAAAATGTCAAACATCTAACTGTATTTAGCATTAATACCATAATATACTGTATATATAAATATAATATATATTTATATAAGTTTTGTACTGATTTTATTTTTATTTAATAACTAATAAGATTAATAATGACATTAATTTTTAAATGAAAAACATATATATATATATATATATATATTCAATATATATTATAGCCTAACAATTATATATAAATATATATATACAGTACTTATCTACTATTAAATGTCATTAAAAAGTATTATTATTATTATTATTACAGTAAACTTATTAAATGATTAAAAATATTATCCATATATCATATACAGTATAAACATATATATATATTGACCTCAATTTTTATATATTAAAAAAATTGTTATTTTGACCACTATTAAAAATATCATATAAAAAAATTATATTCACATAAAATAATAATATTATATACAATATAATATTTATATCGATAATAAAAAATTATTATTACTGTAATATTAGATTTTTTAAACAAAAATTTTGTTTATTTGTTGAATAAAAAATAATATAAAATCTTATTATTATAATAATTATTATACAGTATTTCATTTACATTACGATAAAATTAATTAATTAATAAAACAAAAAACAAAAATGAGTTTAAACTAATTTTTTACGCCTAATAATAATGTTTAACAGTATTTGATAATTGACTTAAAAAAATTAAAAAAATACATATAATTATTATTATTAAATAATTATTTTTATAAAAAAAAACACACAACACTTGCAGTATAACTATTTAAACAAACAAACAAAAAAATATCAATTAACTAATAATTCATTAATTATTAAAACTTAATTTTTTTATAGACACACACAAACATACGGTTATTATTATAATAATAATAATTGTTTTAAAAAATCAATTCAATTATTAGTATTCAAAATCAATAGTAAATCAAAATGTTTGACCAAAACTTTTATAATACTTTTGCATAGCCTTATCGGGAAAACCTAAATGCGATAACTGTTTCATCGGTAACATACAATCGGGTATCACATATTTCGGGTCACGTTCACCGTCCATATCCACTGGGATTATATCCGCAGGTATATAATCGGTTAGTTCCTTGCGACTAATAAAACGGGTCCTATCTTTCAATCGCTGGTCGCAAAACGATAGTATAACTTTCGATACACCCTTCAGCAGCCACGGTAGGTCAACATTCAGGATCAGCTGCAAAGCTTCGGGGTAGTATTGGGTCAGTTCAATTTTGAACCGAAACTGATCGGTATCAATATTGCCGAGACCCGAACCCTGGGTATCCGATACCAGTATAAAACCGTGGCGGCCAACTTCCCGATCGGTTTTTTCCATTAAATGTCCGATAAATTGTTTGGTTACCGCGGACATCTCGCCGATTGATCGATGATTACATACTTTTTCCCATTGAATCAGTCGGCCCTCCCGGTCCCGACCGAAACATTGGGTTTTGGTAAACTCCAGGAATTCCCGAGGAAAGTACCGGTCCTGGCGCTCATGTATGCCAAATGTTTGCTTCCAATGCATAGCCCTGGCCAGTGCATCGTAGGCCTTATCCATCTGACTGTCCTCATCATCCTCGTCCCGGTGGCCGATCAGAAACCTTTCCAATTGCCAATCATCCGATCGGATCCGATCGATGTCTATCTGATGATACTTGTCCGGCTCGGATTCGGCTTCGGCCAGAAATCTAGTCCTCAATCGACCGATTTTTTCGGTCAGCTCACCAGTGGTTGACTTTTCGTCAACCGATTGTTGTTTTTGGCTATTATTATCATCCATTGTATTGTTGGTGTTATTGTTGGTGTTATTGTTGGTGTTGTCGACTATAATAACTATATATATATATATCCTTTTCAATAGGACAGTTGACTTTTTTTTTAGATAATAGTTTTTTTTTATAAATTGAAAAAAGTTTCAACAAAAAAACATACGGTCTATATGTATGTACAGTATGTATGTAACTAAACACCCAGTAATACACACACAATAAATGGGGTTTTTTTATTAAATAAAATAAATAAATTTTAGTTTTCACACACAAAAAATATATTAATATATTTTTTTATTTATATATATATTTTATAGACACACAAAATGTATTAATAATAATAATAATAAGTTTAATTCACAAACAAACAAACAAACAAACAGATAGATAGACACACAATGAGACAAAAACTTGTCGGGAAAGTGATTTTGAAATGACTTTTTTATTTTATTATTATTATTATTATTATTATTATTATTATTATTATTATTATTATTATTTTGTTGGTTATATTATATACAGACAACAACAACAAAAGTATTTAAATATATTTAAAATACAATTTTTAACAATAAAAAAAATATTTTTTATTATTACATTTGGTGACTCAGTTTAGGGGAAAAAATAATTTTTTTTCAAATACTTTAATTTATATATTTATTTTATACCCATAGACTCTAAGTGTATAATATAATACTTGTAATAATAATAATAGTAACTTTAATAACATATACATATATACTGTACATACATACATATACTGTATATTTATATATATATATATATATATAATTTGAATAATTATTTCAAGGCAACTAACAAAAAATAATTATCAATATAATTGATAGTATACTATAATATACTACCAGTATTATAATAAATATATATATATAATTATAAACTTTAATTATAATTATATATTTTAAATTGTGTACTAACCTAAACACACAACTAAATAATATTTTTAAAAATATTTATCATAAATATATATACTATTAAAAATTTTCCATATGTTTTATTTTTAATAGTCAATTGACAAACCAATTATTATTATTATTATTATTACAAAAAAAAATAAATTTTGTCGCTATTTTGTTTTTCACAAGTAGTTTAACACTAAATAATTAACTAAATAATAATAATAATAATTTGTTTTATCATAATTAGTAGTAGTAGTAGTAGTAGTCGACATAAATCATATCACCGCATAATATATATATATATATATATATATATATATATTAAACTTTTAATTTATAGTTTAATTTATAATATCATATATATACAGTCGATGACAAAATTGGTGATCAAGGTTTTTTAAGTATAACTCAATAAATAGAACAAATTAAAAATAGATAATTTATATGATTGTATGGTATAATGGGACGGATATGATAATATAGGTGATTCCATAAGTTCGTAGCTTGGTAATTTTTTAATCAAAAATTATTATATCTCAAAATCTATTATAGATATTTGATAAATTTAAATTGGAAATAATAAATAATAAAAAATAATTGGATACGTGTTTCAGGGTTTTTAAAAATATTTAATAGTTATTGAATAATAAATTTTTATATTTTATTGTAAGTACCTGTAATTAAGTAATAATTTTTTTATTTAATAATAATTATAATTTTATTTTTTTATTTTAATTTATTTTATAGTCAAAATAGACATAAAACATTAACAAATGTGATTGATAATAATATCTATAATATAATAAAATTAAAAATTATATTAGAATAAATAAATATGTATACTTTATATAACAAAAAATAAACGTAATGTATGAATGAGAATGAGTGAGTGCAAGCATTAATGTTGACTCAATTGTTTGTTTACATTCTTTAAGTAAATCTCTGTTTGTTTATAAAATTGTTTAACAATTGATTAAATATCATGTCTTTAACGCAAATATCACCTGAAACTGAGATCAAATTCCGAAAATTTGTTAGATTTCGTGCTGTTGGACATACAATGAATCGAATTATGCATCGGATTAGTAAGTAATTAAATAATATAATTAAAAATTAATAAATTTATTTTAGATATCAGTCTTTCAACATTCAAAAGATGGAAACAAATGGACGACAATGACATTCCATTACTCAAACCCATAGCATCTGGTCGTCCTCGTATCACAACTGTAGAAGACGATGAGTTGATTGCAGAAACAGCTCTTGAGCACAGATTTGAATCATTAACTGAATGGCGACAACAAGAGTTGTTGTCATTGAATGAAAGGATTTCATGTGCTTCTAATCGGACATTATATCGAAGACTTAATGAAAAAGGTATATAATTTGTAATATTATTAAAATATAATTTTATTTTATTTAATAGGGATAAAGAGGTGTGTCGCGGCTGTTAAACAACGATTAACTGAGTATCACCGCAACAAGAGATTGAATTATGCAAACGATTTCATCAATTGGACATTCGATGACTGGTCTCGAGTGATATTTATAGATGAGTTTGGCATTGATACCAGTGATAACGGTAAAATCTATGTGTATCGACGTCGTGGACAGAGATTTTCCAATGATAACATCACTGTAACCACTCGTAATACACGACAGACATTTGGATTTATTGCTTCGTATGTATAATTATTAATGCTTATAAATATTGTTATAATATAAATCAATATTGTTATAGATTTTCATTTTATGGTTTGGGCCCTATTAAGCGCGTTGATAAGTTCAACAAAGAGGAATATGTGGAATATTTAGAGGAAAATATGCTTCATTACATTAACGAGCACTTTGAAGAAGGAAATTTTCTTCTTCTTCATGATAATCATCCGGCGCACAACAGTAACTACGTTAAACAATGGATACAAGAAAGTGGTTTGGGTAATCCTGAAGATCTTGTGATGCCACACCCTCCATGTTCACCAGGTAATTAAAAGTAATTTATATTTAAAATTTTCATTTAGTATATACTTTTTTATATTTTAGATCTCAATCCAGTTGAACATGTTGGTGGTATGCTCAAACATATGGCACGAGCTGAAAAGCCAATGATTTGCAATAAGGATCAGCTCTGGACTGTATTGATGAATGCACATCTAACCTTATCAGAGAATCGTCAGTATTTTATTAGACTCATTAATTCGATGCCAAATAGATTAAGACAAGTCATTGAAAACGAAGGCGGTCATACTAAATATTGATTTACTGACATTTCTCATTATAATTAATTAAATATTTATAGTTGTTTTTAAAAAATTAATAATTATATCAACATAATAGTAAGTTTTTGTATAAATATCAAATTATAATCAATATGTTATCAATTATTAATACTAATTATAAAATATAAAATTTCTTTATCACATTTGTCAATGTTTTATTTCTATTTTGACTATAAAATAATTAAAATAAAAAAATAAAATTATAATTATTATTAAATAAAAAAATTATTACTTAATTACAGGTACTTATAATAAAATATAAAAATTTATTATTCAATAACTATTAAATATTTTTAAAAACCCTGAAACACGTATCCAATTATTTTTTATTATTTATTATTTCCAATTTAAATTTATCAAATATCTATAATAGATTTTGAGATATAATAATTTTTGATTAAAAAATTACCAAGCTACGAACTTATGGAATCACCTATATTATCATATCCGTCCCATTATACCATACAATCATATAAATTATCTATTTTTAATTTGTTCTATTTATTGAGTTATACTTAAAAAACCTTGATCACCAATTTTGTCATCGACTGTATATATATGTATAAAACTTTAGTAAATAATTATATACTATATATATTAATACAGTATATCGACACCACTTGACTATAACGACACTGAAATTTATTTTATGTCTCAATTATCTGATTATTATTATTATTATTATTATTATTATTATTATTATTATTATTATTATTATTATTATTATTATTATTATTATTATTATTATTATTATTATTATTATTATTATTATTATTATTATTATTATTATTATTATTATTATTATTATTATTATTATTATTATTATTATTATTATTATTATTATTATTATTATTATTATTATTATTATTATTATTATTATTATTATTATTATTATTATTATTACAATTACTAATACTGTAAATACACTGATAATATTATAGTTAATAATAATTATAATAATAATAATGACATAGAAATAATGTCAATTATAATCATTAAAATATATATATATATAAATGACTAATTATATATATATATATATATATATATATATATGTATTATTGAATTTCCTTATCAAATATAATTTAGTTTTATATCTAATCTAATAATTTTTTGATAATAATAAACATTATTGCAAATTAAAAAAATTGAATGTTATTTTATTAATAATATAAATATATTTAAATTAATTAAATACTGTATATATATATATATATATGTTTTTACAAGTAATTTATTAGTATATTAGGAAAATTTTTTATTTAGTTAAAACCATTTTTTAAATAAATAAATATATCATTCAATCAAATGATATATTCAAACAAATAATTTGCATATCATTTATTTAGTCAATACAAAAATATAACATAAAATATTTTAATTAAGTTTTTATTTTGTGAATATCATAACATTAATGCAATTAATTATTATAAATACTAAAAAATAAAAAAATTTTAGCTAATTTCTAAATTTACATTCAAAAAAAAAATCTAAACTATCATAATATATATATTTAAATATTTTTTTTAAATTAGCTTGCTTATTATTATTAGTTGGCAAACAATATAAAATGGGGAAAAAATTATTATCAAAAAAAAATAAATAAATAAAAAATAATTGTTAACAAAATAATAATACAAATAGTATTTATTATTAAGTTTTTTTTAAAAAAAAAATAACAACAAAAATACGTCAAAATTTTCCCGACAATAATATAATTACATCAACTTTTCTATTGAAAACTATTACAATATAAGAGAGTATTATTACAAAAATATTGTATTTTATATTATTATTATTATAAATATATTTTAATTGAATTTTCCTTTTTTTTTGTTGTTGTTGTAGTTTGTTGTCTATTGAAGTGCTTTTTGAAATAATTATTAAACAATTATTTATTATAGTATATGCAATATAACAATAATTTTAGTATAATAATAATAATTGAATTATTTATTAATATAATTATAATTGAATTAATAATTGTCAATGAATTTGTTTTATATATAAATATATATATATATTGTTTATATTCAGGGTTATAGTACTAAATAATAATAATAATTATAATAATATTTATGGTATATATTAGTCACACAATAAATGTTATTACTATTATTATTATTATTATTATCTTAAATAAAAAAGTGCGTTATTTAATTAAAAAATAAATTTTTATAATAATTTTTTATTAATTTTATTAATAACCTTTACTTTAGATATTGTTTTTTACTATAAATTTATATCTACTCTATATTTGAGATACACATATATATATATATCTAAAGTAATATATATATATATACTTAAAAAAAGTCTATAAACTTAAAGATAATTTCAAATTAGAAAAAAAACATAATCTAATAGTTTAATGTGTTATTAGATATCTAAATATTAAATGAAAAAAATGTTTATAATTATATTATATAAAAAAATACATTATATTATATATATATATATTAAGATCATTGACTGATTAGAAATTAAATAACATTTTTAAAAAAAATATTATTTTGTTAGTAAATACTTTATGTTATGTAATAAAACGTTTTTTTTCTCATACATTAATAATCAAAAAAAAGTTATTTAATTAGTTTTAACGCAATAAAAAATTATAATATTATAATTAAATAAATAAATAGACAATTAATTATTTAATTATAGACACTCCCTGGACACTAGAAATAATTTTTTATAATTATCATAATTTTATTTAATATAAAACAATTTTAATTATTTATATATTTATTATTTTTGTTGTTGAATGATTGATATATACTAAGTTCAATAAATTGTTTAAATATTATATACAATAATATAATTTAATTATTAATAAATATTTATAAAAATCAAATAAATGGCAATAATTTTTAATATGCAATTGATAAATATAAGAAAAATTTTATTATAATTCAAATAATAAATAATAATATTTTTAAAAAAATGTCAATTACTATCAATTTAATATATTTAAGTTTCTAAAACTAAATTAATATCATAATTATACCAAGCAATAAAATAAATGTAAATAAATTATTTATTTTTTTTTGCTAAATTAAATTGTTTGTACTTATATTGTTAACATATAAAAGACAATTACATTAAAAAAAATAATTTAAATTACAAATGTAATTATAATGATAATGTAATCAACAACAACAACAAAAATTAAAGTAAATATTAATATTAACATTTTACTGTATTATTATTATATGCAATAGTAGTAATAATAATATGTTAATTATTATAGTTAAAAATATAATAGCAATTATAAAAATTAAAAAATTACTGATAATTAGCAAAACAAAACAAAATAAATTAAATGTATATTTTTAAAAAAATTAATGTTTTATATTAATTATATCATATTAATATATGATATATGATGGCACATCATAAATACATACAAAAAAAATTAATTATTTAAAAAAATGTTAAAAATAATTAAAAACAATGAAATGTTTCACTAAAATAAAATAAAACTAATTATAATAAATAGATTGTTGTTTAAATAAATTATATGTATAATTAATTATCTAATTAATACAATGTGTTTTTTTTGGTAAAATAATAATATTAATAATAGAAAAATATTAATATTAATGTAGAAAATAAATAATATTTTTTTTAACTATTTGTTTGTTTGTTTAACTATAAAATTAGCAATTTTTTATGTGTGTATATATAATTGTATAATTAATTTATTATTAATGAAAAACCTATTAAAAACTAAAACTAATTAATTAAAAAATTAAAATTTTAATTTTAAAAACGTTTACGAAAACTATAGGCAATCATCCATAGGAGTACACCGTCGGTAAAGTTGAATATAAATAGCGTAATATTGTGGCCGTATTTCCTCTGAAACCAATTATCCACTTCCGTCTCATCAAACCTATAGCGGGTACTGTTCCTCAACATATCGAAGTTCCGCTCGTAATACATATGTGTAGTACAGGAGCCGGTCATCAGTACGGCTTCGACCGATCCGTAAAACATCAGTACTCCCAGTCCGACAAACCCAACCACTATCTGATTAAATAAACAATAAAATATTTAATTAATAATAATAATTTTCAATTAATTAATAATAATAATTTTCGATTAATTAATAATAATTTTTTAATTAATTAATAATAATTTTTTAATTAATTAATAATAATTTTTAATTAATTAATAATAATTTTTAATTAATTAATAATAATATTGTTAGTTAGCTAATAATTACTGTAACTGTTATTACTAATTATTTTGTTTTTATAATTTAATAATTTATTATAATGCTAATTTTTTATGATTTAATTTAAGTTAATTTTATAATAATGACATAAATAGTTTTTTATATTTAATAGATAAAATCTGTTATTAAAATTATTATTTTTTTAATTATATCATATTTATAACTATATATATACTGTATAAACTTAATAAGGAAATTAGTTATTATTTTATTTATATGTATTAATTTAAAAATGTATAGTTTATAATACTATACTCTGTATATTTAAAACTGTAACTTATAATTATGACACTTAAAGTTATTTTATTTTTGTTATAATTTTAATAATATGCGTGGGTGTATAGGTTTTAATCAGAAAATTATTTATTTTTAAAAAAATAATTATTATATTCTAGTTATTAAAGTATAGAAATTAAATATAACATAATTGTAATAATAATTTTATTTTTTTATACTCAAAATTTAATAACAAAAATTAATAGTTATGTTAAATAATTTTATTTTTTTGCAAAAAAAATAATGTAATATATTGTCTGTTTTTTTATTTGTTTGTTTTAATTTAATTTCAATCTAAAATAAAAATCAATTTGACAGCCAATAAATTTAAATTTTTAAAAAAATTAAGTTTTTTAAATTAAATTGTCAATCTAATATATTTTGTTATTTATAAATATGTTAAAAAAAAGTTTATTATTGCTAAATAATAAATAAATTACATAATAGTAAATGTAATGCAATTTTATAAACAAAATTAATTTATCGATTATCTGTAATAATAATAATAATAATAGCAATTCAATGCTAATCAATAACAAAGAAAAAATCAATTTTCCTAAATAAAACTATTTCTCAATAATTGTCAAAAAAAATATGTTAAATAAAATGTTAAATAAGATTTTTGTATCAAAAAAAAAAAAAATTTAAAATTAAATATAATCTACTGGTTGTTACACATAATATATTATATTCAAAAAAATATATATAATAAATTAATTTATCAAAAATAAAAATTACAATCGCATAATAAATTTAATTATTTAATAAAAAAAAACTAATTAAAATTATTATTGTTTCAGAAAATATTAGAAACAATAAAATTATTTTATTATTTTTTTTAACTAATTAATTGACTTAAATTAAAAATTTTAATTAATTTGTTAATTAATTAATTAATTTTAATTTAATTGATTGACTTACTGTATAGAAAATAAATTTTCGTTTATATAGATGTTCGGCGGCATCGATAAGGCCGGCAATAAATACTAGTAGACCCGTTACGGCACCGGTAATCTCAATACATGACAACTGATGGTAGTCATACTCAATACAGCTCCGGGTTAATATAACAAAATATGAACCAATTGATATTAGCTAAAAAAAATTTTTTTTTTAAAAACAAACAAACAAAATAATAATTAATTTTTTTAACTAAAATCAAAAATTAGGAATTTTTATAAATTAATATTAAATAATAATAATTTAGAAAATATTATAATTTGGATGTAATAATAATAATATATATATATATTTAATTAGTAGTTATTATACTAAATGTTTGTTATATTTAATAATAATAAAAAAGTTAATTTAAACATAATTTTGCACAATATTTTAAATAAAATTAATTCTCTATTTAATTATTAAAAAAAATTTATTTCAATTATTATTTTTTTTAATATAGTTGTAATATTATAATTTCTGGGTAATAATAATAATATATTTTTTTTAATTAGTAGTTAATATACTGTATGTTTGTTATATATATATATTTTTAAAAAAAAGTTAATTTGCTTTATATATATTAAAATTTATTGTCTATTTAATTATTTAAAAATTTATTTATTTATTAATAATTTAAAATAGACAATTATGACTAAAATTTTGTGCTAAATATAATTTACAATATAAATATATGTATATTACTTAATATTAGAGAAATATATAATTAAATTTATTAATTAATTAATTTTTTGGTAATAATATATTAAATATTTAAAAATTAAACAAATAGTAAATATAATATAATAATTATGTTAAAGTAATCAAAACTAAATTAATTATGTAATACATTATTGTAATAACAATTAATTTAACATAAATAAACATAAATAATTGTTAATTATATTTATTTTTATCATTTAAATTAAAAATAATTAATAAATTTAAATATATATATATAACTTACAGCTAATGTGAGACCAAAAAATCCATAATAATTTATAGTTGCTTTTTCAGGCATTATTTTTGTTTTAACATTGAACTAGAAAAATTTTTAAGATTTTTTTTAATTAAAAAAAATTGTTTGTTTTTTTTAAATTTTACAAAAACAAAATTTTTAATATCTTTTTTTAATATACACACCAACAACAACAACAACAAACAAAAATTTTGAAACACTTTAATATGTTTACTATAGTTGTAAACAAATTTGTTTATTATTTATTTATTTACTCTTTTTTTAAAAATTTCAAGTAATTTTCCAAATGAAAATTTTTTTTATCACTATTAATAAACACTTAATAAAAAAATTAATTAATTAATAATTGTAAAAAATGTTTTTTTTCAATGTTATTCAATAATAATAATAATAACTTTTAAAAGTTATATCAATGTAATTGTTTATATATATATATATTAATTTATAATCATTTATCATTAATTAGTCAACACATAGATTAGTTAATAATCATATATTATTATTATACATGTATAGTATAACTGTATAGTTAATAATAATTTCAACAATATTTCAATGGATATTAAACAACATTATTATTATTATTATCAATTAAATAGTTGGAAATACAATTTGCTAGTATCAAAATAATAATTATAATAATAATTTTTTTAGGAAATAATTACACAGTTAAATAAGTATAACATATAATCAAATATCAAAAAATATTTTTTTTTAAATAATTATAAATATTTCAAAAAATCATTTCAAACAATAGTTTTAAATAAAAACTTTTAAAAATATTAATACTGTATTATTATTATATATATATATGGCATAAAATTTTATTATAAACTTCTATTATAATAAAATAAAACACACAAACATTACAATAAAATATTATTATTTATTATAAATTTATTTATATATATATATATGTAATATAAAAATTTTATATTAATAGTAAAATTTTTTAGTAATAATTTCTATTATAATAATCTCAAAAAAAATTATTTACGTATACATACGTAAGTAAATTATTATTATTTCAGTAATTTTTATTTAATTTTATTATTATTATTATTAAATAACTCTGTTTAAAGCAAAAATTAATTAATTAAAAACAAAAATCAAATCAAATGAGAGAGAAAATAAAACAAAATAAAAAATTATTAACTAATTTACATATATATACTGTATATACAGGTATTTAACATAAAATAATTATAATAATAATAATACTGTAATAATATTTAACACAAATGTTTGCCAAAATAATAAATCCATTTTATTATACAAAAGTTTAATCACATGTTTTCACTTACAATAAGAAAAAATTATTATTATTATTAAAGAGAGAGAGAGAGAGAGATATATAAAACAGATAATTGTTTATTAAATAAAACAAAACAAAACAAAAAAAACTTTTTTTTATTATATTTTTTTAAGAGAGAGTAGACTTTTTTTAAAGAGCCGATAGCCTTCATATAAATATATATATATATATATAACTAATATAAATGCTATGATAAGCACAGTTAGCTTTTTATTATTTTTTTTTGGTCAGACCTTCAGATCACTTGGGAAGACAAAACATACTTCTCTATACTCTCTATCTCTCTCTCTCTATGAGCACTAGTCGTTAAAATAGGGCAGTCCTGTCAAGGTATGCAACTATTAAAATAATATACATATATATACTGTATTTAAAAAAAAACTTAATATGAAATACTAAACAGTAGTATTATTAAAAATTATATATATATATATATATATATATAAATATATATATATATAAATATATATATATATAAATATATATATATATAAATATATATAGCTATTTAACAAAAAACAAAAAATATATTATAGTAGTATAATATTTATATAAATAAATTTCATGTGCGTGTGTGTCTATGTGTATGTCCGCACACACACACACACACACATCATCAGCACATGTATGTATAGTATGACTGACTGACTGACTGTTTGGATATATACATACCTGATATCAGGTGTGTGTGTGTTTGTTAATACTTATTAACGTTATAAATATGACGTTAATCTCTCTCTCTCAAACAAATTATATATTATTATTTATGTATTTATTTTTTATAATGTATATTATACTGTATTAATACAATTATTAATACAACAACACAATAAAAAACAAACAATAGAAATATTTTATTTAAAAAAATTATTATTATAATTATAATCTTTTATTTTTGTTGAAAATAATTTTTTTCATAATATATTCTAATAAATTACTTTATATTTATACAGTATATAAACAGTATATAATATTATAATTAACTATAATTTTTGTTATTGTTGTTGAAATAATATATATTAACTAATTGATAATCAAAATAATAATAAATCTAGACAACAATATGATAATAAATTAGATAACCAACAACAAAAAATTACAAACAATAAAATAAATAGTTTAATTGTGTGATACACCTAAAAAAAATTTTTTATTAGTTCAATATATATATATATATATATGATATATATTATTTCCTACATATAATTATTATTATTTTATAAAATATATATATATAATTTATATCATATGATTCATATAATATATATATATATTAATACTTTTAAAAATTTCATATACACTAAAAAAACCAATAAAATAAATATTTAATAAAACAATTTATTTTTAAGTTTACTTACTTTATTAATATTTATAATAATAATTATGTTCAATACAGTTATATAATATTATTAATTAATTAATTAGATTTTTATTATATAATATTAATGTAGATTTTAACGCACATATATGAATATTTTGTTAATCCTAATAATCAATTAATTAATTAATTAAACAAACAAACAATAAATCACATATTAAAGTAAAAATTTGTTGAATATATATATATATATTAATTGATGATATAAAACTTTTAATAATAATAATAATAATAACAATTAAATTTCAATATATTTATCAGCGATAATATATTGTAGAGAAAGAGAGTAAAAGAGAGAGAGAGAGAGAGGACTTTAGTCTATCAAACAATTTATTATTTTGAAAATACTCTTTTATTTTTGTTTGGTTGAAGTGAAGTCTATGCTCTGTCAATGAATACCCCCCACCCCTTCACAATAATAACCAGTTTATTATAGGGGGTGACTAATAGTCAGAGAGAGAGAGAGAGAGAGAGAGAGAGAGAGAGAGAGAGAGAGAGAGAGAGAGAGAGTTAGGGGATTCAAAAATTTCAAATCAAATAAATAGGTTAACACAATATATGTGTTTGAATTCAAGTGAAAAATAACTAAAGGATTAATATATATATATATATAAAAGTAGACAAACATCTGTATACTTATTAGACTATAAGTCATACATACAGTAAGTACAGTATATGGCCCTCAAAACTGGACATTAACAACAACAACATACCGGTGCTCTGAACCTTATATCTCTCATATGACATTTTAAATACATCAAAAAAAATTTTTGTTAATTTAATAGGTATTTATTAGAGAGAGAGAGAGAGAGAGAGAGAGAGAGAAAGAGAGAGAGAGATAGAGAGAGAGTCAGTGAGAGTCTAATAAACTCCTTAACCCTTATCAGTCATATGAATACAAAAACAACAAAATAAATGTTTTATTAAAATGTTTTTATTTGGGAAATATATATATATATATCATATACAGTACACACATACAGTACTAAATACAGTATAAATATATCGGTATTTAAACATTTTTTTTCTCAAACTGTTTAAAAGTCAAATACCTTTATAAAAAAAAATTTTAAAACTTTTTTATTTTTCTAACCATTAATTAAAATAATATTATTACTGAAGTTAACGATCCTATATATAAATATATATTAAACTAAAAGTTTTTTATTTTATTTTTTTTAATTATCAGTTTTCGTATAATAACAATAAAAATTATAAAAATTTTAGTGATAATGACTTTAGCAATAAGTGCGCTAAAAATATCGATAAAAATCGTGGACACCCTATTGGGTCTAGTATTTGGCAATACTTATCGGCGATTGACCGGAAAACTTTCGGCTATCTATACTGTTGGCCGGCAATTGATGACCACCGACACCGACACTACCGATACCAACAACCAAACTGCAACCGGCAAATGGGATGACCGGCAAAACCTGACCAACGATACCGTCCAACGGCTTGAACGCAGCGAACATCAACTAACGGCTCTACAAAATCAATTGGTTTTACTTAAGCGCCGTTTGGATGAACTACAGGCCATGAAATCATCGTCAATACCGCCGCCACCACCACCTCCGCCACCGATGCCTACCGCGAGAACAACAGTACAGCCGCCGCCGCCACAACTATCTACCACTTGCACGGGTCCGGCACCGAAAATGATGTCCACTACTACCGGCGATCTGGACAAACGTATACTGAAAGCCGTACGCAATCATCCGAACACACCGCGCGATCTGCCGATGGACCCGAAACGTGCTAAGCCATCGTCGGCCGATCTGATCAGTGGTCGCGGCCGACTACGACATACAACTGTACGCCGTAGCCCAGGCGGTACACCCTTAACTCATTGGCGACTAGTGGACATTGATATGCAATCGTCACCCGAAACCGACTGCACGGATGTGTCCTCGATTATGAAGCGGGCGCTGAAACGTAAGTTCAAAAATATACCGGTATTTAGTCCGCCGTCGCCGCCATCGATGACCGGCAGTCTATCCGATGGCGATGATGACGGCGAGGATGAGTATGACTTCAGTAGCTGATTGATCCCTGAGCTTGAAATCAGTTATATTTGTTTTTTTGGAGATAACTATTGATTTAATTTATTTGTATTTAATTTGTTTCGTATCCATTAATTGTTTAATTATTATTGTAATTATTATTATTTAGTAATTAAGTTATACTGTATTTTTTATATAACTTAATTAGTAATTTTTTTATACAATATTTTTTTTATATATATATATATTTAGTGATAAAATAGGTATTATTTGTTTTTCATATAAAAAAATCAATTGTCCGATAATATTGTTTAATCAATGTTTTTGCAAAAATCGGTACAAAATTAATTAATTATATTATATATATTTTTTTATTGATATAGTTAAAAATTTTATTATGTAAAATTTTAATTTATATTATATCGCATACATTATAATTAATAATAATTTGTATATATTATTAACAATAATATTATTTTATTCATAAAAAAACATGATTTTTATTTTGTATATTATTATATTTTTTAATAATTAAATTTATTTGCATCAATATTTTTTTTTTTTGACTAATTAAAATAATCAATTATTTTTTAATTATAATACATTGACATTTAAAACAAACATTGTATATAAATTTATTAATAAAAAATAATTTTCATATTTAATATTGAAATTTAATTGATTTTTTTATTGTTTATAAAAATAATATATAATAATAAAACACAAATATACAGTATATATATATATATTTATTAAAAAATAATTTATATGAAATAAAATTAATTTAAAAATTACACATATGTCTGGATATCATAATAATAATAATAATATGACACATACTTGGCCTCAACAACAACACCGACTCCTAAAGGACTGATAGCTTCAACCACTGCTTCGGGCTATTTGTTTGGTCAGTCTTTCCTGAACTGTAAGACAACAACAAAAATTAATATTATTTTTTAATATTTTCATTACTATATCTATATCTGTATCCATCCATAACTTGCAGTCTTCGGGCATACATTTCGGACAATTCGGGCCAACATTTGTTGAGTCCCAGCACCTTAAGGGTCGGGCAGATAACCGATAGACTACTTTGCTATAGATGGGCACCAAATGGTGTTTACAATATGAAAAACCGTTTTCTCCAATATCTTTGACGACAACCATCTGATCGGTGTCTTTCGGCAAAAAACACGGCATCATTCAAGACATCATTGATTTTTTCAATTGATATCCATTAGTGAAATACAACAGTGCTTTCGCTGCCCTCTCCGGTGTCTCTTCAATAGATCCCAAACTATCGTTTGCACCGTTAGTTTTTTTTTTGCGATACTATACTATTAGTAAGATTTTTATTATTGATATCATAATTATTATTATTTTTATTTAATTTATTAAAATTTGTACTCATTTTGTTTGTTTGTTTGTACTGTATTATAGATATTACTAATCAAATATATTGTTGATATAAATTTATATTATAATATTGTATTTTTAATTCGGGCCAATTTGCTGAGTCCCAGCACTTTATGGTCGGGCAGATAACCGATAGACACGATAGCCATAGATGGGGACCAAATAGGGTGTTCACAATAGGAAAACAATTCAATATCTTTGACGACAACCATCTGATCGGTGTCTTCAGCAAAAAACACGGCATCACTTTTCAAGACATCATTGATTTTTTTTTCAATTGATATCCATTAGTGAAATACAACAGTGCTTTCGCTGCCCTCACCGGTCTGTCTTCAATAGACCCTCTCTTTCCTCGATCTTCGCCAATGGTTTCCCAACAGATCTCTAAAAATAAATACGAGTCAATCGTTTAAAACTTGTGTCTCATTTGCCTCATCGTCCAAACCGTTTGTTTGCACCGTTAGTTTATTTATTTTTTGTGTGCAATACTTTACTATTACTTTAGATTTTTTTTTTATTGATATCACAATCAATTTGTTTAACCTCTAACTACACTCATTGACTACACTATTATTATTATTATTATTATTATTATTATTATTATTATTTTTGATTTAATTTATTAAAATTTGTACTTATTTTTTGTTTGTTTGTTTGTTTGTATTATAGATATAACTAATAAAATATATTGATATACAGTATATATAATAATAATAATAATAATATAATATTTTTAATTTAGCAAACTGTTTTTAATTTATTAATATAAAACTTTTAGAAATAGTTATAGTTTTATTTTTTTTCTAAAAAAAGAAAAATTATAAACTTATGATAATTTTTTTTCAATATAAAACTTAAATAATAAAAAATGTCTTTTTTTAAATTTTATTTAATCAAATTAATCTTTATAATTCATTATTATTGTTATGCATTGTTATGTATTGTTAAAAATAAGTAAATAATTATTAAATTAAGTAATAAAAAAATACAAATCAATAAATATGTGAATTTCAATTATAAAACTTATAACAACATTATATAATAAATCAATTATTATTTACTTTATTTTTCTTTATAAAATAATTTATAAATTATATTACAAAGTAAAACACACTTTATGAAAATGACTTTTAATTTAATTAAATTTAACAAAAAAAATGATTTTCAAAATTATTAGTAATAAATTAAAAGTTTTAACTATTTAACTAAATCATATATACAATATTTAATAATAAAAAAAAACAGAAAAATAATAAACATTTAGCTTAACAATAATTTTTTTTGAGGGATACAAAAATTATTTATATTAATTAATATTTTTAATTTAGCAAACTGTTAGTACCTATAAATACTAACAAAATTTTTAAAATATATATATATATTTATTTATTAATATAAAACTTTTAGAAATAGTTATAGTTTTATTTTTTTTCTAAAAAAAGAAAAATTATAAACTTATGATAATTTTTTTTTTCAATATAAAACTAAAATAATAAAAAATGTTTTTTTAAAAATTTTATTTAATCAAATTAATCTTTATAATTCATTATTATTGTTATGCATTGTTATGTATTGTTAAAAATAAATAAATAATTATTAAATTCAGTAATAAAAAAATACAAATCAATAAATATGTGAATTTCAATTATAAAACTTATAACAATATTATATAGTAAATCAATTATTATTTACTTTATTTTTCTTTATAAAATAATTTATAAATTATATTACAAAGTAAAACACACTTTATGAAAATGACTTTTAATTTAATTAAATTTAACAAAAAAAAAATGATTTTCAAAACTATTTAATAAAAAAAAACATTGATATCATATAAGCCAGTCATTAAAAAAAACAATAAAATAATAAACATTTAGCTTAACAATAATTTTTAAGAGATATATAAATTATTTATATTAATATCTATTTAATAATTAGAATAATAATAATTTATTTTTTATATGTAAATATTAATATATATATTTTTTTAAAAATAATTGTTAACTAAAATAATATATATATTTTTTTGCTTATTATTGTAAATTGAAATCATCAAAATAAATTAAATACTAACAAAAATTATAAAAATATTTTTTTTTATTAAAACAAAACTTTAAAATCAATTATAAAAAAATATGCTAACATTGGTTTGTTTGTTAATCAATTTTTTTGCCAATCACTTATTTTTTGCCAATAACTTATTTTTTTTACCAAAAACTTATTTTTTTAATTACTTTTAGTTAAAAAAAATTACAATTAAACTATATATATATAGTAAATAATATACGGTATATAAAATCACTTAAATACAATTCAAAGATATATATCAATTATTTTTATATTTAGACAAAACAAAAAATTATTGTTTTATATATTATTTTTTCAATTTTTTTTAAATTAAAATAAAATTATTTTAATCACCAAAAATGGATTCAAAACAACAACATATTATACGATCGGTTAACTACAATGATGTCGATTACTATTATAAATATCAATCAATTATTGAATTATTGATTGAAAAACTACAATCAGAGCCAATGAAACTCTATATGGTTTATATAAATTGCATATAAATTAAAAAATAAATGTTTTTTTTAGTATTAAAATAAATCATTTATTATTAATTTATATGCAATTTAAAAAATTATATAAATTATAATCAAATTATATAAATTATAATCAAATTATATAAATTATAATCAAATTATATAAATTATAATCAAATTATATAAATTATATTTAATAATTAATTAATTAATATAATATAATAATATTTATTGAGAGATTTAGAGACTGATTAGATTTTTTTAATATAAAAAAATTAATTAATTAATTTAATTATGTTTTTTTTCAATTATTTATTTTTTCAATAGACTGACAGCAATAATGGTCGCCAATGGACCAGAGGTCAGGTACTGGAGTCGGCCCTTAGATTTGGCCAATACTTGCGTACAGATGATTGTTGTCGACTGGAAACGGGAGAAACGGTATGTTTTATAACACATAGCAATGGCTTACACGGTATAGCAGTGTTGGGCGTATTGGCCGCCGGAGGTGTCTATAGTTCCTTGCATTTGACTTCAACTGAAAGTAAATATATATTTATTTATTTTTTTAAATATATATATATATATATATATATAAAATTAAAATTTATTTAAATATTTATTTTTTTAGATGAAATAGATAGTATGATTCAAACAATTAAACCAATTATATTAGTCGGTTGCCAACAAAATATGAAACTTTTAAATACTATTCAACAAAAATACAAATTTATCAAGGTAAATTTAAAAAAATATATAATATACATACATAATCTATATATCTATATATCTATATATCTATATATCTATATATCTATATATCTATATATCTATATATCTATATATCTATATATCTATATATCTATATATCTATATATCTATATATCTATATATCTATATATCTATATATCTATATATCTATATATCTATATATCTATATATCTATATATCTATATATCTATATATCTATATATCTATATATCTATACAATATATACAGTATATGCTTATTTTATTTTTTTTTTTTGATTAAACATTTCTATAAATGTTATTTAGTGAAAAAAATGGTTACATTTTTTTAAATACTTTAATTTAATATTAATATAATAATAGTAAAACACAAATTACAAAATATACTGTATATAGATATATATATATATAATTTACTGTATATATATATATATATATGCATACATTAATTTTTGAATTTATATATAAGTCTTACTAATTAATTAGCATTTTTTTTGTTGTTTGTTATATATATAAAAAAAAATTGATAAATATATTTTATAATTTTAAAAAAAAAATCTAATTTTTTAATTTTAAATTGATTTTAGATTATTCTAGATTTAGACAGTATTAGTGAATTATTAGAAAATAAACTACCAGTGCCGATTACACCGACACCGACACCGACAACACCAGCAAACTTGGCTACACTATTGATGTCCAGCGGAACAACCGGTTGGCAAAAGGCAATCATTTGGACAAATAGCCAATGGTTAGCATTTGCAGCTGTTATGCAGCACAGGGATGTTGTACCCCTGACCACGGATGATATACTACTATCCGATAGCTTTTCGCACGGTATGGGTTTGGTTTGTCTGTTTCAGACAATAGTCAATGGCTGCCAATTGATTGTACTGAACGATAACGATTGCCAATCGCCTCAATCGGTATTTCGGTTAATACATGACTATAGGGTTTCCGTTTATTATATTCTACCGAATCAATTGCAATTTCTGGCCAAACATTTCCATGAATATGATAAACAATATTTGAAATCATTGGACAATTTGATAGTCATCGGCGGTGATATAAATCAACAAATTTATGATAAGATTATAGATGTTTACGGTTTTAAACAATTTAGAAGATGTATATATATATATATACTATTTAACTATTATTTAACTATTATTTAATAATAGTTAAATAATAGTTAATAAGTTAATAATAAGTTATAAATAAGTTATAAATAAGTTATAAATAAGTTAATAATAAATTAATAATAACTATTATTTAACTATTATTAACTTATTAACTATTATTAACTTATTAACTATTATTAATTTATTAACTATTATTAACTTATTAACTATTATTAACTTATTAACTATATTTAACTATTATTAACTTATTAACTATTATTAACTTATTAACTAATTATTTAACTATTATTAACTTATTAACTATTATTAACTTATTAACTTATTAACTATTTTTAACTTATTAACTATTATTTAACTATTATTAACTTATTAACTATTATTTAATTATTATTAGCTTATTAACTAATTATTTAACTATTATTAACTTTATAATTATAATTATTTAGGTTTCGGTATGTCAGAAATAGGTACAGCCACTATGGAATCGGCGTCTCAGTTGAATAGTCTAACAATTAATAATAGTACGGACAGTCCTATCGGTAAAGTTGTTCCCGGAATGGAAATCAAAATTATTGACACCAATAATAGTGACAATAGTTTACCGGCCAATCAAACGGGACAGATATGTTTACGCGGACCAACTGTTTGTATTTATTGCAACTAAAAAAATAAAAATAATTAATAATATTATATTTTTATAATTTTTTTTTCGTTTTTCAGGTAACACCCGGCTATTTTGGTAATCCCGGTGCTACCAATCAATTGTTTACTAACGATGGTTTCCTATTGACCGGTGATTTAGGATATTATGATCAAAACCAATGCTTTTATTTTGTCGACCGTCTAAAAGATTTTATGCTTTTTAATGGTAATTATTTTTTTAAAAAAAAAACTTTATTAATAAATAACATTAAATTTATTTTTTTTTATTATTTAAAAATATTCTATTATTAGTATTAGTAATAAATATTATTTTTTTTCTAACTAATTCTAAATAATTGTTTTGCTAATTAAAACTAATAATAATAATAATTTAAATAAAGAAATACAAATATATATAATTTATAAACAAAAAAAAATAATAATTTATTAAATGTTATGAAATTAAAATATAGTTATTTTAATTTTAATTATTATTATTATTAAATATTTTTTTCTAAATTCTAAATAATTGTTGAGCTAATTAAAACTAATAATAATAATAATAATTTAAATTAAATACAAAAAACACACATAAATATAATTTATAAACAAAAAAAAATTAAAAAATAATATTTTATTGAAAATAATATTTTTAATTATTTTTAATTTATATTATTATTAGGCAGAAAACTATCGCCAAAAGAGTTAGAGTGGAAACTATTGGCACATCCATTGGTCGATAGGGCAGCCGTTTTGGGCATCGATGACCAACTGTACGGACAGATACCCCGGGCCTATGTTACACTTATAGCCGACTATACCGTTACGGATAAACAAGCGATGGAAATGGATTTACAACAGTATGTAAACCGTAGGGTTAATGACTGTAAACAGCTAAGAGGTGGTGTCAAGATTTTAGATAAAATGCCCATGACCAGTTTAGGCAAAATTAACAAGATGAAATTAAAAATGATTAATTAAACATTAATTTTTATAAATAATTAATTAATTAATTATTATAATTACAGCTAGTACAAGTATGTTAGAAAATAATAATAATATTATAGTTATAGTTATGCATTATTGATATTATAAATATATGTTAAATTTATTTTAAATATATTTAAAAATTTTTGTTTTGTTTTTTTTATTAATTATATTAATAAAACTTATTATTAAAAATAAATAATAAATTTGTATTTTGTTTTATTGACTAAATTTAAGTAATTTTTTTTTTAATTAATATTATTATTATTTATTATATATTAATGTAATTTTATGATGTAAAATTTTAATTTATATTATATATACATACATACAGATGAAATTAAAAATAAAATAATAATAATTAAAAGTTAATAAATGGTTAATTTAATTTGTAACCATTTTGTTAAAAATTAAATATAAATTAAATATTTTAATTATTATTATTATTATTAGCTAGTAGATTAGTAGCTTTAAAAAAATAATAAAATTTATAAACTCTGCCATAATTGATGTTAAATTGTTGTTAAATATTATAATTTTTGTTTTTTAATTATTTTTAATAAAACTTAATTATTAAAAAATAAATATCAATAACAAGTAATAGATTAGATAATAAATTATTAGTTATTAAATAAATTTATTTGCATCAAAATTTTTTTTCGATTTGATTAAAAAAAATCAATTATTTTTAATTGCAATACAATTTCATAAACACAAAGTTAATTAATAATTAATAAAAAAAAACATTTCTATAAATTTATTATTAGTGTCAGAAAAAATTGTTATATTTTTAATACTTTAATATCAATATAATATTAGTAGTAAAACACAAATTAGTGTATATATATATACAGTATATATATAACTATATATATATATATATATAATAAAATTAATTTAAAAATGATTCACAATTATAAATAATAATAATAAATGCCATTTAAATTACTATATATTTAATAGTTTAGTACATATATATATATATATATTTATTTATTTATATACACAATATTACACAATATACAAACAAAAAATTTTTAATTGAAAAATTTTATTATTATTTAAGTCCAATCAATTAGTTCAATCAATTTTATTAAAAAAAATTAACTTTTTTTTTGAAAATTATTATTATCAACAACAACAAAAAAATGTGACATTTTTTTTTTATTTAATACTAAAAACTAGAAACTCAATTAGCAAATCAAATAATAATAAATTATAGCTAATATATCAAAACAAATAGTTAAAAAAAATCAGTTAAATTTATAATAATTATTATATATTTTTTATTTATGAAATACTACTTATAATAATAATAATAAAATAAACTGAAAAACATATATATATTTGTATTATTATTATTAATTATCTCATTAATTCATATTAATATAATTTAATGCCGACATTAATGTTGTCCACGATTTTCATATAAAATAAATAAATTAATCGATAATTATTTAGTCGATATCTAGTATATGAATGAGAAATATATATATATATATATAAATTTTTATATATATATAATTAATAGCAAAATGTCACACTTTTTTTATATTTAGAAATGATATTAAATGATAACTTCAATAAATTCAACCAAAAAAAAAATCTAAATTATATTTCTAAACTGTATTTTATATAATTTTTTTTTCAACAAAAAAAATACAAAACAATTATTATAATAATACAAACAAACAAATAAAATTTTTATGACATTAGTTATCATCACATTATTAATTATTATTTTTTTTAAAACATGTATACAGTATCTCATGATTAACCACAACATTGTGTGTGTGTGTGTGTGTGTGTGAGAGAGAGAGAGAGAGAGAGAGAGAGAGAGAGATCACATCACTAGATATAATGTGATTTATTTTTGTGTTAATTTTTTGTTTTCAAAAACAAAATAGTTGTTTAAAATATAATTATTTAAATATTTATAAAAAAAACAAAATTATAATAATAATAATTATATGTAACAACATTTCTATTATATATATATATAATACCATGATTTTCAATCAAATCAAATCAATAAAAAACAATTACCGGTATATGACTACTACTACTACTACTACTACTACTACCGGTACCGGTATTAATATACTACTACTACTACTACTGCATATCATCGATCATTGATTCGTTAGCTAACCGCCGATGATTGGCCGATAGCCACGAATCCGATTGCCGATCGGCCGGTAGACTAAAATTTCTAATGTTTAACGGATATCGTTTTGTACGGTCACTGTTATAGCGAAAACCTGTCAGCCGTACGGCCGATACTTTTTCCGGACCGCCGGCAAACTCTAGATTATAGTAACCGGTTTCCATTAGATAGGATTCGTAGCCGATTGTATGCCAATCGGTTGTATTGTTGGCCGACGACAATAAATTGTCGGTAAATTGCGGACATATTTCGACTAAACATTCGGCAGCCAATTGTGGCGGCGGTGGCGGCAATTGCGGCCATTTTTTCGTGTTGTTGCGACTGCGATGATATCGATCATCATTTTCGATGATCACTTCCAGTTGTAGACAATCGGCGTAAACGGGTTGCGGTAAACGTATCACATAATCGCTGGTAAAGTCATCGGCCGACGAGGATGTCTGCATTAGTTCGTTGAAGGCCAACACTACCGGATTTTCGTCGTTATCGTCGACACTGAAGTCGTTATCATCACTAGACTTGTTCACCGTCTCGTAGTCGCCGTCGATGTACACTATACTGGCCAATGTGTAGCCACTGGCGCGGCTGCTGCAGCCGCCGCTGCTACCACCGATTGTGTCGTATTTTTCATTGTATGTACACTTATTGTTTAGTACACGATCGGTTAGATGGTCGGTAAAGTCGGGTCCGAAATATTTCGAACAACACATTGAACCAGATTTTAGGCACACATTGCCGTCGGCAACAATAAACGACTCAATAGTCCGTAGTGGACACTTGCTATACTCGTAGCGGATGGCCTTAATATTGAATAGATTCGGGTCGCTTGGCAGTTGCCGCGATCGTAGAAATTGTCGGCAACGTTGCTGACGGTAAGCGGTCATCCGGCTATTTTGGTCACTGGAAGTACCGCCACCGCCACCGCCAGCATGACTAGTACAGGCGGCGGCTCCGTCGCGATCACGAGTAGCGGGAACGGCGGCAGCAACAGTGGACGGATGGCTCTCTGCTAAGCGGCTGCTGACACCAACTAGAAAACTAAGCGGCTGATGACAATAGCCGCCGACGCCACGAGCGCGGCCCCGACCACGTCCACCAACAACAGTGGCAGGAAGTGTGTTGTCGTTACTGTTGCTGTTGCTGTTGTTTGAAGGCACCCAAGGCTGCCATAGGGGCAGTTCGATAGCGACAGCGGAGGCGGCGGCGGTGGCGGCAGTAGCGGGAGTCTCGAGTAGTCGAGGCGGACCACCACCAGGAAATAGGTCATCCGATTGGATCAATCGATAGGGAAACAGTTCGTTATTACACTCGACTACTATGCGTACAAAATCCGTAATAAACGGCTGATCAAAGTAGATGTCTTGGTCGCCGACACACGAACACTGTGTATAGTCAAGAACTTTGCGAAACTCGCCGCCGCCGCCGCCGCCACCGGTGCTATCGGTGGCAGTGGTATTGTTGTTGTTGGTGGTGGCGGTAGTGGTAGTTGTCGTTGTTGTGGTAAAATCTTTGACACCTATCCAGTAGCGAGCATTAACATTGTAGGTATAGTCGGTCGGCTGAATACGGAACATCAAATGATTGATTTTGGTGGGCATCGGTAGCAAACAGTTTATGTAGACAACTATCGATCGTTCCGAATGCGATTGGACAACACTGGAACAATCCTGACGATAGACGTGGCCACTGTCCAGACAGATACGCCGATTCTGGGCCAATATACCCGTCAGTTCATGTTTGCTAATCCGATCGATCAGTTCGGGTTCGTATAGACCTGACTTGTAGACCGAATCCAATTGGGAATCTTGTATGAGATTCAAACGGACACATTCGAGTAGTTCTTGTTCTTCGACCGATCGTTTTGTTGACCTGACCCGACATTTGCTAATCCATTTTCTGACCAATTTGAATATATCGACTTCGCGGGCGCCGAA
>NW_026533205.1:1312500-1395132 GCF_028296485.1 Oppia nitens
TGGCGCCGGGGATTGCGATAGTGTCGGCGATCGGGTGCCACTTCCATATCATCAGGTGATACACCTTTTCTCATCAGATCGGCCAGCAGTTGTAGATCTTCGCGTCGTTCGATAACATCGGCACGGGTGTCGCGACGGCCCCAATTGAAACGTTCGGGTATACCTGACCATCGGTCCAGGGCGTAGCTAACCAGGCCGACAGCGACCATAAAACCGAGAATAATACGATTGGTCTGTTGCATGTGACCTATGGAAAAATATATATATATTGACGGTAAGGTAGGTAGAAGTGGTTAGAGTGGTCATCGATTATCGGGTCAACAGAGAGAGAGAGAGAGAGAGAGAGAGAGAGAGAGACAGAGAGACAGACAAATAGAGAGAGAGAGAGAGAGAGAGAGAGAGAGAGAGAGAGAGAGACAGATAGAGAGAGAGAGAGAGATAGAGAGAGACAGAAATAGAGAGAGACAGAGATAGAGAGAGACCGAGAGAGAGACAGAGTTAGAGAGATAGAGAGAGAGAGAGAGAGAGAGAGAGAGAGAGACAGAGAGAGAGAGAGAGAGAGAGAGAGAGAGAGAGAGAGAGAGAGAGAGAGAGAGAGAGAGAGACAGAGAGAGAGAGAGAGAGAGAGAGAGAGAGAGAGAGAGAGAGAGAGAGAGAGAGAGAGACAGAGATAGAGAGAGAGAATGGGTGGGGAAAGACATCACTAGACATACCGGTGCCTCTTGTTTGCCAGTATTTCGGTTTCTGATGATAACTATTTGGCGGCAACGGTAGCGGCGGTACAGGTGGTCCCAACAGTTGCTGTACGGGCGTCGGATTTGTACCGAATATATGTCGTCGTTGTCGTCCGGCAGTAGCCGCAGCCGCAGCCGCTGCCGCTGCAGCCGTCGCCGACGGTTTATGACGTACCCGATAGGGATCGTCGGGCGACAAAAACGGTGAATGTATTTTGACTTTTGGCGGATCTACTGGCTGTCGATAGTCTGGTTCGAGATCATCAAAGAAATCGGGATCTTCTTTCGGTAACCATCCGTCTCCTGTTGCCGACGGCGGCGGCGGCGACCGCTTGTGGTCACCATCATCGCCGTCGTTACCTCTTGAGCTCATTGCTGTCTCTCTCTCTTCGGCTTTTACCGAAATTTAGTGGCCATTTAGTGTCCGATAAGGTCAGTGATCACCAAAAAAAAACATGTGATTATTATCCACAACAACAACAACAACAACACGACTAATGAAGACGTGATTTGTTTACAAAAACAAAATTTTTTTTTTATTTATTTTTAAATACAGTTTTATATAATATTAAAAAAAAATTATATAATTATATTTAGATAATACCATAGACTTTACATTAGTCATCAATAACGTCCCAATAAGGGGGTGGTATAAATAGTAGAAAACCAATGGTTGGGGGGGTATTAATATATTAGAAACATTATTTATTACCCGATAAGATAGATATTAAATTAATATATAAATTAATAAAAATAATTTACAGTACTGTATATAATACAGTAGTAAAAAAAAACAACAGTATTTTCAGTACTATTTATCACATTCAGAATTACTAGTTAATTACCTATTGATTCTATTATGTAAAAAAGTACCAAAAAAAAATTATTTAATTTTTTTTTTGATTAATATTAATTAATAATAATATTGTTATTATTATTGTTATTATTATTATTATTATTATTATTATTATTATTATTACTGTATTTATAAACTGTAATCTAATGGTTATTATTATATATACATATACTTACTATCGATGATAATAATAATGTGACCAAACATTTATTGGTCACCAATTGGATCCGCCGTCGACCACCCGATTATGGACAACAACAACATAAGCGCAACCGCCAACACTTCGGCAACTCGACCGCCTCGGCCGCCGCCGCCGATGTTTGTCTTCGAGGACATACACCACAAAGCGTTGCTAAAGTTATTGAATTTTGTCAATCAGGACCTAATCGGTAGCTCCGCCGCCGCCGCCCGGTCGGCGGCCTCGCGAGCTATGCCACCACCGTCAGCGACGCCGCCGCCGCCGCCGCCGCCGCCGCCGATCAGAACCGGACAAAAAGGACGACCGCCAACCAGAAACCTGACAAAGACAAAGCCACCGCCGCTGCAGACACCGGCGGCCCCGCCTATCGAACCGATTGAGGCCATCGATGCCCGAAATCGACAGCCGATTATCGACATTGTTGTCGATCTGATCCATCATTTTGATCAGTGTTTCAAATATAATCTCAAGTTTGGTATGTCTTTCCTCCTCAGCTCATCAGTGATGACATCAAAATCAATTGATTCATTACTTCAATCATTAATTTTTGTTTATTTACCGATAAATGTCTTTCAATTAATGTCTAATCCTTTTTGTTTTATTCCTCTCTATCTCTCTCTTCACTTAAAGCTATAAACAAAACCGACGACAAGTTACTGAAAGTACAAAAATGGCTACAAAACTATTATCATAGAAACTTCTTAGACAATTGCGTGGACTTTACGATTTTGGCCGGTGATGGTGATGATGGATCAGTAGGTGATGTAAACAACACCAATCGACAACTGACACAACAACAACAACAGCAGCAAATTGGTGTCCCAACACCAACAACACCGACAACAACAACAAACATCAGATCCTATCGTATTAGTTATAGTAAAGTCAAGAGAGAACCACAGATGATGTTACCCACAGATAATGGTAACGATGGTATCGATAACGGCGGCGGTGGCGGTAATACTGTTACCGATAGTATGGATACCCAAGACATTACCACTACAACCGGTGATAGTAGTACTAACAATCTTCATTGTCATCATTATAATAGACTACAACAATTGCCATCATCGACATCATCATCATCACCAACAGCTACCACCACCACCACCACAACAACAGCACAAGATATTATATCACAAATGTTTTCCACTTGCAGTGAACCTACTATAACACAGACTACTAGTGCCATAACCAGTAATACCGATGATGATGATGATAATGATAGCTTTCAATCCATGGATACAACAAGTGATAATCACAACAACAATACCAACAACAGTACCTGTAGTAGTGATCGACAACAACAACAAATCATAGATGATTTGACACATAATAATTTAATTATAGATACTGGTAGTACTACTATTACTACCCATAATAGGACTAACAATGGTATTAGTAGTGTAGGAGGAGGACAACCATCATCATCATCATCACCATCATTGCACAGTGATCTACCATTAAATTTAAATAATAATAGTAATACTGATGAGCTTAATGACACCACCACCACCACCAACAACAACAACAACAATGATAGATTGGTGGCAGTGGCCTACAATCTCAAGTTAATAGTATTGCTAATGATGGTCATCATGTATAAAGTACGGCATATATTTTCCAGCAAACTAATCGATTATTTTGATTTTGCTTGGATCTATTTGTCGGATTTTGAAAAACATTTGGACAATGATGATGATGACAATGCTGATGATGAAGACAACCAATACGCTGGCGGAGGCGGCGGCGGGTGTCTACTAGTGGACAATCTGATGGAACTATTGCAGACAGAGTTTGTTGGCCAAAGAAATTCTAATCGATTACGCGGCGAACTGTTACGATCGGAGATCGACCAATTGAACGCCATGTGCGACAGTTTGGACAGACAATCGGCCGATGAAACAAAAGAGTTGATCTATTTGCAGACGGCAACGATTATCGGTAACCATAATCATCATCATCATCAACAACAAAACACTAGTAAAACGGGTATCGGCGGTGGCGGCGCGGGTAGTGGCCAACTAACTGCCAGACAATTGTCCAGAATGTTGATGAATGTCAAATCGGAACAACAGTTGTCGTCGGCGACTCAATCTTTGGCAGCAGCGGCGACGGCTTCGTCGACGACCATAACGGCGGCGGCGACCGGACGCGAGACTAAGATCTATACGTGTCCTGAATGCGGAAAAAGTTTCAAAAACGGCTATAAACTCAATCGACACCGTTATGTACATAAGGATCCATCGGAGAAGCCATATATGTGCGACTGTAAGACTGTATTTTAAATATTTAAAAAAAAAATTGATTTTTAATAGTTTTTTTTTTGGATTCAATTAGGGCCCGGCTGTGGCTACCGTTCCATAGCTAACAATGACCTGAACCGTCATCGTATGATACACACTGGAGAAAAGCCCTACCAGTATGTCCAGTACTACTACTACTAATACTACCTTTCCTTACTTTACCTATCAGTAATCAGTTATCATTTAGTAGTTTAAAAACATACCGTAATTATATGACAAAAAAAACCTTATCACACATTTTTTTTTTTTTAAAAACTATTAATATTTTACCCGTAATATTGTATTTGTGTTAAACAACAACAACAACAAAAAAAAGTCGATATGATATTTATCTGTGATTTTTTTGTGAGTTTTATTTTAATATAAATATCTTTTTTTTGTTGTTGTTGTTGTGTTTTTTGTTTGTATGCGATAAATATTTACATATATAACTTATATACATTATATATATACATTTGTAGTGTACCTGTAGTTTTTTTTCATTATGCATATTAATTAAATTGCAGGTAAATATATTCAGGTATTGATCCTAATATACAGTATAGTCTAAAAAAAAATATAATATAATACTCGATGTAATCTCCAAAATAATATATATATATATATATATATAAAATCCTATTTGCTATTTGTATTGCATTTTTATAATACAAAAGCAAATATACTGTACTATAAAAGTAAACTAAAAAGACAAACACACAAAACAACTCATAGAGAGAGAGAGAGAGAGAGAGAGAGAGAGAAAATTACATTTATTTTTGCCGAGAAAAACAAATTTTACTGATTATTATTATTATATTTTGTATTAATAATAATAATAAGTTAAATATTGTTTGAGGAAAAACAAATTGAGAAAAATTGTTTGTTTGCTAAGTTTAAAGTTCATAAAATGTACGCAAAACACACACACACCAATAATAATAACTACCATTCCACCCCCCTATCTAATAGTGTTGTACACCCCTACCCCCACCCCGGTACCTTTTTATTGTTGTTTTGTTTTAAAAAATAGTCCGACGACACCCTTACCTTATAAATGTATTGACAGTTTTTTTTTAAATATATATATATAATAGTATTTAGTAAATGATTTTTTTTAAAAATAAATTATTAGTAGATTTTTATATTTATTAAGTGAAACTTTTTTTGGTAATTATTTAACAATTAATATTATCACATATTTTATACATACATATAATAATAATAATATATAATGAAAATTATTAAAAATCAATTGTTTTTTTTGTTTTTTTTGATTTGTTTGTTTAGATGCGATGTCGACGGCTGCGACCGTAAGTACTCGCGACCGGACAAACTAAGCCATCACAAGAAAGTCGCCCACAATAAGGATCCGATTGTCAAACCGTTTGCCTGCGACTGGCCCGGTTGCGGCTACCGTAGTCTGGCCAATGCCGATCTACTACGTCATCAGTACATACATACTGGTGAACGGCCGTACAAATGCGATTACATTGGTTGCGACAAATCGTTTGCCCGGCCCGATAAGTTGCGCAATCATAAGGAAAAGTCTAGACATAATCTGGATGACCAACAACACCAACAACAACATCAGCTAATGATAGCATCTATGAGTACAACTCCCGATATGGTCGGTGCCATTGGTCGGTCACAGTCTACTACTACTACTAGTATACCACAACCATTACCTACACTACTAACCTCCTCCTCCTCCTCATCATCTATTGCTACCACCGATTGTCTACCATTATCATCGCCACCACAACAACAACAACAACAACAAGCCATGCAATGGACTTAAAAAAATAATAATAATATTATTATTATTATTACCACTAATTTGTTGATACAATTTGACCGCAAATATCAATTATTTTTTGTTTGTTTGTGTTTCTGTGAACATATAAATATCATTTATATATATATATATAATTATTGTTTCGTTATATATCTTTAAAAATATGAATTTATTTAAAGTTTTTTTTTTTAAATTTTGTTTAGAGAATATATATATATTAATATATAAATTTATATATGATTGGTAATTATTGGCAATTAATTTATATATATATATATATATTAAAAAATTTATGTTTACTACGATATACAGTGTATATATCGGATTTATAATTTATATTTTTTATTATTAGATTTCATTCTACCACTTGTTTATTATTATTATTATTATTAAATGTTTTTTTTTTAAATACAATTTTGTAATTACCAGTAAATGAAAATTTTTAATTTAATTATTGTCAATATATATATACTAGTATATAGTAATTAAAATTTATATATATAGAAAATTATATTTTATTTAAGTTATATATTTCTATACTGTATATTATTTAAAGTCAATTAAATCAATTATTAATTATATACAGTATATATACAGTATATTACGGTAATACCGAAATTGAAATATTATTATTATTATTATAGTATTACCGGTAAAAATAATAATAATAATTTTTTTTAATATAAATATTTTAATTACTACACAAAAATTTGCAATACATTTGTTATTTTGAAAATATTTAATTTATTTTATCTTAAATTAAAAAAAAGTTTATATAAATATATACTGTATATGTGTGTAAAAATATTTGTGAATTACTACTACAATACAAAAAATACTACTAAAACAAAATTTATAATTAAAATAAAAAAATATATGAAATAAATTATTATTTAAAATTTAAAATTTAAATATCAATAGTTAATTAATTTTTATTTTATTAAATATAATATACTGGTAGAGAGGGGGGGCACCGGTACCACCATTGATGATGATGACTACCGGTGCTTTAATTCGTATCCCCAAAAACAACACATACGGTATATTATTGTAAACTGATATATACTTTATATCAAAATCAATACATTGGTATTTAGCAATAATAATAATAATTATTAGTTTTTTATATATTAATGTCCCGTAAGTTTATTAATAATTTCAAATTAATTTTTGAAAAATTTAAAAAGACAGCGTGTTTTTTGTTGGGATCTCATCTCACACTATACACACACATATATATTATATAACACACACACACACACACACACACACACACACACACACACACACACATACATACATACATACATACATACATACATACATACATACATACATACATACATACATACATACATACATACATACATACATACATACATACATACATACATACATACATACATACATACATACATACATACATACATACATACATACATACATACATACATACATACATACACACACACACACACATTCATACATACACACACATATATATATATATATACTCTATAAATACACACACATGTATATAAATATATTTATTTAGAAATTTATAAACCTATTTATAAATACAGTACACACACACACACACACACACACACACACACACACACACACACACACAGAGAGAGAGAGAGAGAGAGAGAGAGAGAGAATATATTTAAAGGTAATGCAAACTTTTTAAAAAGTTAAGTTTATAATCATATTAATAATAATAGTAATAATAATAAAATTTCATATATCGATAGCAATATTTCAAAACAAAACAAAATTTATTATAAAAAATAATATCAATTTCTATATAAACTGATAGGTAATAAATAAATTTATTTAAAAAAACAACACAATAAACAAAACTTTTTTTTGCCGGTAAATACTTTAATGACTTTTAATAATAATAATAATAATTTTTTTCAGTGATTCATATAATATGAGTGATATTTTTTGCACCTGTCTATACAATATATATTGTATATATATATATATATATATATATATATATATATATATACAGTACATATATAAGTATATAATTTAGGTCATCATCATCATAACCATAAAAAAAATTTTTGCAGGATCATCTAGCTAATAAACCCCCCCCCCCCCGCCACCCGCTCACCCTACCCCCTCACCAATTTTTCCCCAATTAATTCAAACCTAATTATAATGTCTAGGTCAACTAATTTATTATTATTATTATTAGTATTTATATATAAAATAAATCTATTGTTAAAATTTATATAAGTTTATTAGAAAATTAATAATTTTCTAATTATTAATTATTGTATTGTATTTGAAAACTTCAATTTCAATAACAAACAAACAAAAAACTAATATCAATATGTGTTTACACAACTAATAATAATTACTACTAATAACTAATAATAATAATAATAATAATAAAATTACCGGAAAATAAATTGCATTAAGTATTATATACAGTATATACACACAAGTATACTAACTAATAATAATTATCATTAAATAATATCATAATAATAATTATTATCAATGTGTACTATGAAAAACATATTTTTTATTAATTATTATTATTACTATTATCTAGCTTGCTAATTTAAAAAAAAAAAATTATTATTATTACTACTACAGTATTATCTAGCTTGCTAAATTTTTATTATTATTATTATTATTTATTTTTCTACATGTATTATATTTACACATCATCATTAAATAAACTAAAATAAAATAAATATATATATAATTAAATCACATGGTATTTAATACATAGATAATGTATGAATCATATATTATTACTACTACTAGTATATGATATTATTATATGTGAATTAAATTTAATAATAATAATGTAATACATATAATAAACTACATGTATATGTAATAATAACTATTAAATATCATGATATATCTATGACAACCTTATTATTATTATTTATAATTAATTTTTATTTATTTATTTATTTAATAATTTTTTAAATAATTATTAACTATACTATTATAATACACTATCGTATAGTAACCGCAATAATACTGTAATAATAATAATGGGGCCGTAAATCATATACTAAATATATATGATATATAATAATAATAATAAATAAATAAAATAATTAAATAAATCAAGTGTTAACTAACTAATAACTAATAATTTTTTTTACAACTTTTAACTAAAAATTTGTTATATTATTTACTTCAAACAATTCAACCGTCACTTCTCAATATGATTGGGGACAACCCCAACCCCATTGCCGATACCCGACTCTAGGATAACCACCAAACACTACAACCAGTAGTGTTAATTGATAGCCAGCTATGACTACTACTACTGCCGATATGGCCATTGGTCGGTAGATAGGGTGGAGAGGGCACCGGTAGGTACCATCACCATCACATTGATCAATGATGATGATGATGCTGACTACCGGTGCTTTTAAATTGGTACCCATGGGTACAAACAACACATACGGTATATATATATATATTTTTTTTATATCTATCAATACATACTATATATTGGTATTTAGCAATAATAATGATAATAAGTTTTATAATGTTTTTTTTTTAAAAAGAGTTTATTATATGAAAAAAATCATTTCATTAATTATAATTTTAAAATTATTTTTTTTAATAATTTCAAAGACAACGTGTTTTTTTGGGGGGGGGGTCTTATCTCACACTATACACACACATACATACATACATACATACATACATACATACATACATACATACATACATGCATACATACATACATGCATACATACATACATGCATACATACATACATACATACATACATACATACATACATACATACATACATACATACATACATACACACACACATACACACACACATACACACACACATACACACACACATACACACACACATACATACACACACACACACACACACACACACACACACACACACACATACATACATACACACACACAATATAAATACAAATGTATATTAATATAATTATTTAGAAAAATTTATAAACCTATTTAATAACTATACGGAATATATATATATATATATTTTTAAATGTAATACAAAAAATATTTTATAAGTAAAAGTTTATAATATTATAATAATACTGTATTAATAATAATTATAAAAATTTCATATATCTATAGCAATATTACAACAACCAAAAAAAACATGTATGACGTGTATTATAGAGAGAGAGAGAGAGGGACAGCCATCCATTGCCATTAGATGGCTGTCCCTATATATATCTCTAGCTTAGGAGGAGAGTCATACATACATACAAGAAAGCACTGGTAGTTCAATACAGTATAGTATAGTATAGAGAGAGAGAGAGAGAGAGAGAGAGACAGCATTATAGCGCCGTTTTTCATATATAAATAGTGCGCCCAATGCTCTGCACAGTCAGTCGTGTTGTGCGCTTTCATACAGCTTTCAAATAAAAAGGTATGTATGCCGTCCTATATATATATATTTTCTAGTAGTAGTAGTAGTATTAGTAGTAGTAGTAATAGTTAGTAGAAGTACTGGTAGTACTACTAGTAGTAGTAGTACTTTCCTCTCTCTCTCTCTCTCCTCTCCTCTCTTTCTCTCTCTCTCTCTCTCTCACTGTCTATATAACAACTTTCCCTCCCTTTCCTCCATTTCTATACAACAACTCTCTTATACAGTACTGTAGAGAAAAAAACCGCGTGTTTTGTGTGTGTGTACTGTATGTATGTATGTATGTATGTATGTCTATGTCTACTGTATATGTGATTTGAAATCATAAATAATTTTTTTTTTATTTAAATATAATAGTTATAAAAATATTTTATATATATTTATAGTATATTTATATGCACTGTATGTATATATAGTATATATATATATATATTAATTGCTAATAACTTTTTTTTTCTCTATTATTGTTTGTTTGCTTATTATAAGCACACAAATGGTTTGTTACAACAATAATAATAATAATTAAGTCTCAGTTTGTGCTAAACCAAAACAATAATGCTTTAAATATTAATAGCTGTATAGTAAACAGTGTAAAAGTATAGTATATATATATATATATATATATATATATATATATATATAGTATGTATATATGCGCGCAATATTGCTATATATTATGCTTAGAGGGGGACGGAGTCTATGGTATAGTTATTATATATATATTTATATATATACACCTTATATATAGTTACCGGTATATTGTGTATGTATAGTAAGTGTAATATCTATGATATATCTATTATATATGTATTTGTCTGCTATGTGTTTTGGTTTAGCATAAATTGAAACAGTTTTTTAATATAGCAATACATTAGTACAGTAGTAGTAGTATTAGGTTTAGTTGACTACACACACATCACACACACACAGTGACACTGGTGTGTAAGCCATGAACTTTTCAATAGACTCTATAGTCACTGTATTTGAAGGTCTCATTGAAAAATGCCTAAACCAAACACTCCCTACTATTGATATCTATCTCTCTCTCTCTCTCCCTTTCCTCCCTGAGCTGTACAGAGTACAGCCAAACAAAGCACTGGTAGATTTAACGCCTCTCTTTCTCTCTCTATACAAAAATAAGCTATACTAACACTATAGCAACCTATTAATAAAACATTTTAATATAAATAAAATTTATATATATATATATACTGTATAAATATATATATATTAAATTAAAACAAAATTTTTAAAATTAAAATTTAAATATATATATATATATATATAGATATATTTATAAATAATTATTATCATGCGTGTTTTTTACACACATAATACACATTGTGTGTTTGTACATTATATCAATATATAGACTGTATTACAGTGTTTAAGCCTAAAAGCATAGCCCTCTCTCTATAATATATATATCACTGATACAGACAATCGTTGATATATTTAAAAAAAAAATAAATTATTTATTTATGCAATTAAATTAATAATTATTACATTGTATATTAAATAATATCTAGTTTTTTAAAAAATACATAAATAATGTTTTTTTTACATTTTATTGTCCCCTTATTTTTATATTCCCCTATATTTTCATTTTTTTTATATAAATATATAATACATTAGTTGTGACGTTATTTATGTTGATATATTTGCAGTTAATAAAGCAATATCTAATAGATTATGTTCAAAACCAAAACAATAATGTGTGTTTGCTAACCACTAACACATTAGTGTATACAATAAATATATATATATAATATATGCAATATTAGTGTTTAATGTTTAAGGGGGGCGGGGGCGGAGCATAGACAATGTGTTACATAGTTATTATATACACGATTTTATTTGTATGTATATATATTAAGTGTAATCTATGATAAATCTATGTGCGCTATGATTCGTGAAACTATTGTTTTTGGTTTTGAATATAATCGTAACAGTTTTTTTTATGTACAATATATATAGTGTTTAATACTATGACTGCACTCTCTATTCATAGTTTATAAACACATACTAAACAACAATAACATTGCTTTCATTGTTATTACAGTATTATTCATACAATTATTATTAAATAATAATATTATTATTATTATTGTTGTTATAATCCATTGATTTTTGTTTTTGTTTCTCAATTAGTTTAGTAGTGAACACAACATAACACATGTGTCGACAATAATAATAATAATAATAATAACAACAACAAGAGTAACACAACAACAACAAAGACTTTGAGGGATCAACTAAAGTGATCCATCAGTTCATAATACACGGCGACAAACAGCGGCGCCAATAGCTATTGGCGACGACCACTACTACCGATACCGTTACTACTAGTTTACCGCACGCGGCTATAGTGTATAGTCGGGGGTGTGGCGGACACTGACATCATTGCCATCCAATCGACATTACCGCCGATAACAACAACAACAACCGATTCAGTAGATCCGATTCAATCGTCATCATCGTCGTCGTCACCATCACCGCCGCCGTCGCCGCAACCGACACCACCACTACCGATGGTTATACCATTGAAATCGTCGCGACCGCTAATGGTGACGATGAGTCCGAACGAAGATTGTACAGCTGCGGCCACTGCAGCAGCCGATCGTCACCAGTTTCGCGATGTGTCGGCGTCTATCGGCGAACCGATGGACGCCGACGACGAAGACGACAGAGACCACGACAATCGGAAACCAGGTTGCGACGAGTGTGCAGCGGCCACACCGTCGACTGGTGGCCATACGGCCACAACGCCTACATCGCCCAGTACTACGGCTACGGCCAACAATACAATGGAAGACCAGATGATAACTACTACGTCGTCTAACGGTGTGGTGAAGGAAGAGGAGGAGGAGGAGGAGGAAGAGTTGGTCAATGAGGAGGTCAACGACAGCGGGGACACTACTAGTCCCAAACCAACAACAACAGCAACACCATCATCATCATCGACACCAACACAACAACTGGCCGCTGGCCTGAAGTTAGTGGACGGTTGCGTCGAACCGCCATTTGATCCGCCATCAGACAAACCGTTACGTTTTACTAATCAATTGCAATATTTGCGTATAATGTTAACCAAATATCTGTGCCGCTATAAGGCTGCCCTACCGTTCCTGGCGCCAGTCAATTGTATCAAACTAAAGATACCCGACTACTACGAAGTGGTAACAAATCCGATGGATTTGCAGACAATTAAACGTCGGCTAATGTTTCTCTGGTACGATTCGGCCCGGGATTGTCTATCAGATTTTAAGCTAATGTTTAGCAATTGTTATAAATTCAACGACTGTGATAATTTTGTCTACAATGCCGGTAAAAAACTGGAACAATATCTTGAAGATAAACTAAAAGATATGCCCAAAGAGGAACTGGAGATTAAACCGTGTCCGGAGAAGCCAACACTAGCTGAATGTAAGCTCCGATTTGATTGATTGACTACTAATTATAGTTTTTTTTTCGACTAATATTTATATAACTTATATAATCTAATGTATTGTTTGTTTGTTTTTTTTAATTAATTAATTAATTAATTAGTGGAGCGAAGAGCCAACAAACGCCGATCAGAGGTGTCCACACAAGATCTCCACGACTCTGAATTAGTTACCGCCGGCGCCGACGCTGCCACCACCTCCTCATCATCATCAACAACATCGGCGACGGCGGCTGCGGGGGGTCTAACACCCAGCAGTGTTACCGTTAATGGACTCCTAGGAAATGGTTTCGGCCCCAAACGGCTGGCCACTCGTTCCGCTCACGGTATCCAATTGAAACGACCCGTCAGGGAACTGCCCGGCGAATCATCAGTATCATCATCGTCGGCCTTGTCCTCCGCTCAGCCGCGTCGGGTACCCCTAAATACCTCAATGAAGTTTTGTCTGGACATTATCAAAGAGTTGCTCACCAAAAAACACCGGGACTATGCCTGGCCGTTCTACGAGCCGGTATCGTTGCAACAGTTTCCCGATTACCTCGAGTTTGTCAAAAAGCCGATCGATTTGAATACAATTAAGGTATTTATGTGTTGTTATTAGTATTATTAAGTATTACAGGTATTATTAGCACAGGTTTGCTTGCAATATATGACTACCGGTACCGTACCTATTAACCGACTTTCCTCTATTAAATATGTACTGTACTGTATATAAAAGTTGTAACATATTGTAACTTATATACAGTGTATATATATATATATATGTGTGTGTTATATATGTTACAGTATTATTATTGCATGTCATATTGCAATTTGCAATAATAATAATAATAATAATTGTTATTATTATTGTGTTATATTTGATTTTTTTGTTGTTAGTTTCTTTACACAACTGTTAGTATTATTATATAATATTTTTTTTTTAAAATAGACTATTTTAGACAAACATAATAATAATAGTAATTTGTTTTGTTATATATTTGTTATGTTTGTATATAATAATGTTTTTTATAAGGTTAATAGGATTGAGAGTATATAAATATAAATTTAAACAAGCTAGAAACAAATTATTATTTTTAATTATTTTATAATTTATAAATTTTTTTTTTAAAAACATTTAAACTAAATATACTGTATATATATATATTGATAATAATATTTATTTTATTGCACCCATAAATACCTAGCACTCTATCTATTTTTATTTTAGTTATATTTATTATAAATATTTACTTTAATTTTTAATCAGTATATTATCTCTCTTTCTTTCTCTCTCTCTCTCTCTCTCTCTCTCTCTTTCAATATAACCAACAAAAAAAACATATTTATATAATAATATAATTATTTTCTATATATTCAAAAAAAACTAATTGTCTGTTTACGTTAATAATAATAATAATAATAATTTGTTTTATATATTTTCTCTAAATATATGATTATTTACATTTAATTTTGTTGTTGTGTTGGATAACACTAGGATAATGTCAATATATGTTATCAAAAAATATATATATATATATATAAAATAAATTAAGTAAATGTTTGCTCTAATTTTATATATATTAATATACAGTATATTAGTATATATATATATATATAGATTGTACTGTATGTGTATGTATTGATCTGTTTTTTTATAATATATATATTTATTTATTTTTTGTTTTGTTTAGTTTTAACCTCTACTGTAGTTTAGTTGAGAGAAAAAAATAAAAGATTATTTTATTTATATTTTTTTATCGGAAATATATGTTAAACATATATATATATATATATATATATATATATATATATATATATATATATATATATATATATTAATCAACAACTTATTCAACAATAATAATAATAATAATTGTTTTTGTATATTATTGTTATAATTTTTATTTTGTTTTCAATTTTCCGATAATATGTCATATGTTTATATAAATTGTTTTTTTGTGAATATATAAATAGTGTATTGATTTTTTTAGTTGTTATTATTATTATTATTATTGTTAAATAATTAATTTGTTTTATTTTTTGTTTGTTTTAATAGACAAAGATAGAGACGGGTCAGTATCGGACAGTTAAAGATTATGTAAAAGATATGCGTCTAATGATATCAAACTGCTATCGCTATAATAAACCGGAAGCACCGATCATGGAACAGGCCCGCAAACTTAGGGTATGGCCACCCACTACCGGTCACCCGATTAACCACCGATACATTGATTATTAATTGTTTTGTTTTTTTTATTTTGTAGGACTATTTCGAGTATCGATACGCAAAAATACCGGAAGAGTTTCTAAAAGAAAAACTAAACGGCGCTCACAATAGTCATCAAAATACTACCGGCGGTGGTGGTGGTCATCAACAACAACATAACAATAGCCATAACAATAGCCGAAACAATAACCATAACTCAAACAGCAACAACCATAACAGTAGTAGCAATGGTAACGATAGCGAACTACTAGACAAAGAAAGTCAGCTTCGTATGAAACTATTGGAAAGTCAGGTAAAATTGTTGACCAATACTATATCGTTGATGTCCGGCCTGGATGTTGGCAAACAATTATCTAAGCAAACAACAAAGTCTAACAACAACAACAACAACAACGGCGGTATCAGACGGCGTAATGTAAATAACGGTAATAATAATAATAAGTCATCGAAAAAGTCATCGTCAAAGAGGTCGGCGGCGACGCCGAAAAAGACGGCCGCAAAGAAACGTCGACAACAACAACAACGACAACAAAATCGCCAAATAAAACAACAACTGTCCGATGATGATGACGATGACGACGATGAGGATCAGGAGGAGGAAGACTCTGATGATGATGAAGATAGAGACTCGGATGACTCGGATATGGCCCAAACAGTTCCATCGCCGGTAAACTTTCAGTTTGACGACATGGATGATCTGCAACTGTTGAAGACTGATCTCGAAAATTTAGATGGTTTGTTGATGTTATTGTTGTTTTTGTTGATTAGTTGATACTAATTGTCTATTTGTTTGTTGTGTATGGGAACAGCTAAAGACCTGAAAAATGTTTTACGTATACTACGGTCGACTGAGCCGTCAATCAAATGCGATAACGACGAAAATATTGAGATCGACTTCGAGGCACTCAAACCGGAAACATTGGTCGCCCTGAGAAAGTTTGTCAGCTCCTGTATGCTGAACAGTAAACCAGTAAAGAAATCCCTGAGCAGCAAATGTATGGATGACTAATAATAAAACAAAAACTTAATAATAATAATAATTATTATTATTTATATATTATTATTGTTAAAAAAAACCAAACAAAAAAATCAAACCTCAAAAAAATGTATATATAAACAGTATATATATATATATTTATAACTCTATACCCGTATTATACATCTATAATTATTTTTTAACAAAAAAAATATATCTTAAGATAATAATAATAATAATAGCCGTTTAGGATAGATATACTGTATATGTATACTAAATAGGTATATATATCGTATATATACCGGTAATATATAGAGACAATGATTACTAAATGTTTAGATATATATATATCTATATATAAAACACTTGGCCATAAAAAAAAACAACTCACAAATAATGATATATATATATATGTATATAATAGCGTCAAATGGGTTAGAGTTGTCATCATCGACATCATCGTCGTCCTCGTCGACTACAAACAAACAACAAAAGAGATCTCACTGTGATATTAGTCGCCACCGTCTAAGCAATGTGTCGTCCATTACGACCGCCGCCACCACCACCACCACTGCAGCCGCCGACTCGACCCATACTCACACCACTAACAACAACAACAACACCTCTCGATTGAGCGACTCGTCCTCATCGTCATCGTCGTCATCCTCATCGTCATCATCTGATGATAGCGATAGTGATTGATGGCCTCCGACACCGCCGCCGCCGCCGACCGACCTACAACAAGCAAGATATAGTTAGTTGGGGTGTGAGGAGGAGGAGGAGGAAAGGGATAGTAGTTTTTTGAAAGTGTCGTCACCTCAACAAACATACAATAATAGGGTAAACAACAATACAATATACAATCCATACGGTTATTGAAACAGATAATAATTATAATAATTACCCGTATTTTTCTCTCACTGTGTGTGTGTGTGTGTATTAGTGTGTATGTGTGAGTGTGTGTGTGTCCACCAAAATTGATATATATATATATACTGTACTGTAATTCAATTTATATATATATATTACTGTATATTAGGCAACAAACAACATAAATGTCATAAAAAAAATTCACACCAACTTCACCACAACAACAACAACAACAACATTGGTCTCACCTATTGTTTTCATATTATAAATAATAATTTTATTTAATATTAATTAATTAATTAATAATAATATTGTCGTATTATAAATATATAATTTTTTTTCTCTCTCTCTTTATTATTATTTTCTATAATATTATTACTACTAATAGTCTTATAATAATAATAATAATAATAATTTGTCGCCTTTTTTTTAAATGTATAATAAATAACTATATATTTATATAAATATATTTCACAAACAAAAAAAAAGTTAGCTTTAGCTTAGGTGTAAACTATTATTATAATTATAACTATTATTAATATTATTATTATTATTATTAACAAATTGATTGATTGATTCATTCATTGGATGGATTGTATGGATGGATGGAAATACACGTTTAGAAGAAAACTATTTAATTATTATTATTATTTTTTAATTAATTATTATTATTACTATTTTTTTTGTTTGTTGTATATATATATATATATGAATTTAAATGTCAAAACAATACAAACAAACTATAAAAAAAAATTAATAGATTTTTTAAAAACGAAAAAAAAATTCAATTCAATTAAAATACAAAACAAACAAAAGTCAGTGTAAATTATTTTTCTAAAATAATAATAATAATAATAATAACTAAATATTGTAATTGATATATTAATAATATTGATTAATTATTTATATATATATATATATATATATATATATATATATATATATAAAATAGTAATTATAAGTAAACAAAACAAATTCACATTAAATACATTTCACTATTATTATTGAATTTAAAAAAAATTTTTTTTTTTTTGGATAAAATATTTGTTTTATAAATATTTTTTTCCCCAAAAACTAAAACATTATTATTATTATTATTATCACTACTATTTAGATATAGATGTAAATTATATCTACTGTACTATTATTATTATTATTATTATCATCATTAATATATATATATATATATTGCATTTGTATATCATTCATTCATTATATATATATATATATAGGTAGTTAGTTAGTTAATTATTATTATTATTATTATTATTATTATTATTAAAATTATAATTAATTAGTAATTTTTCAATTATTATTATTATTATTAATAATATGTTTTTTCTGTTTGTTTTTTTTCGGTGCAAAAATGCAAAACTCTTGCGTATCGTAAGATTTTTTGTGTTATTATTATTTTTTTGAAAAAAATAAAATAATTAATAGTAATAATAATAATAATTATTATTTTTTTGTATTTCATTATTATTATTATTATTGGTATTAATATTATATTGTTATTATTATTAATATTAAAAACATTTGTTTCAGTTGTCTTAATAATTAATTAACTGTTTTTAATTATTATTATAATTACTTAAAAACTTATAGTTAGTTAGGACTTGTTTTTTTTTATAAAAAAAAATTATTTGTTTGTAATTAATATTTATAATTGTTTAAATTAATAGATTAAACTTTTTTTCACTGCATTTATATAGTACTATATAAAAAAAAATTAAATAATAATAATAATAATATACTAAAAATTGATTGTAAATTAAAGTAATCATTGATAAACAAAAAAATAATTATAAATAATAAATTGATTTTCAAAGTTGAGAAACATATTGTTGTCTCAATTATAATCATTGTTAGGTATTATTATATAATGACTACTAAAAAAACTATAATTATTATTTAAAAAAAATATTAATAATTATATATTAATAATAATAATAATGTATGTATTTATGATATTTTCAAAAACCTATTGTAAATTAATTAATTAATTAATTAATATAGACAACAACCAACCAAAAAAAAAATTGCACAAAAAAATATGTGGAAATTAAATATTGTGTTCACTAAATATTCAACAAAAAAATAAATATTTTTAAAAAATAATAATAATTAATTAAAAAAAAAATAAATAAAATAATTTTAAATTGATAACAAAAAAAATGTGTTTGTAATTTGGTTGCACATTATATAAATATATATATATATATATATATATATATATATTTATATATATTATATATACAGTATCTATAATTTCTATTAATAATAATAATTAAACATTTAACAAAAATAAAATAACAAAAACAGCTAATTAATAATTGACAAAAAAACACATATATATTATTGTAATATTTATATTATTATTATAATTAATAATAATAATTGGTATTTTAATCGGGGTAAAATTATTAATATTGATAAAATTAATAGATTTACGCTAATTATTATTATTATATTTAAATAAACAAAAAAATTATTGTAAACATTATTTAAAAAAAAACGCAAATTAGATTTTTTTTGGGTAATTATTTTATTTAATTAATTGTAATAATAATAATAATAATATTATAAATAATGATAATATCAACCTCGTATATATTATATTATTTATATTATATATATCATGATAATAATAATAATAATAATAATAATAATAATAACTAATCATTGTTATAGAGGAAAAAAATTAAAAATAAATATTTATATTATGTAAAAATATTTGAATGAAATTTTTTTTTAGAAATTCAAACCAAAACAAACAAAAAAATCTAAATAAATAAATTAATTGTTTTTATAAATAAAAACATATTAAAAAAATGGTGTATAATATATTGAAAATTAATTTATTTTCTAAATCTATATAATATATATTGCATAATAATTATAGCAAACAATTATAACTTTTTTTTATAGATTATTATAGCATCTATTTTTTTATAATAATAATAATAATTAAGTTATATATATATATATATAAATAGGTGTAAATTACAGTAATAATTATTGATCTAAATTTATTTAATTTATATTAAACTTAATTAGTTAACATATTGGGAAACATTATTTTAAAAAAAACTTACCAAAACTTATTGATGTTTTCTAACGTTTTAACTATTAATTATTACTTATTTTATCACATTTGTTATATTAAAAAAATTATATATATATATATATTCATATAAATTATATGATATTAAAATAATTATCCATACATTTTCACATACTAAAGTAGTAGTATAATAATATATAGCCTAATAATTGGCAATAAATTAATAATTTTTTTTTAATTATTGTATTTATTTATATGATTAGTTAGTTTTAATATAAATATACTGTATATATACAGTATATTGATATATATATATATATATATGATAATTATATTTTTGTAATGTAAATGTTTGATCGTTAGTTTGCCAATCAATTTATATATTAATATATTATTATTATTATTATTCATATTAGTATTAATCATAATAATCATAATATAAATTTAATAATAATTATTGTTTGGCGAAAAAAATTATATATATAGATTTTTTTGTTTTTATTGTTAACAATATATATATATATATCAATAGTTATTATTACTGTATTATAATTAACTTATTATAATATGTTTTTTTATTGTTAAATATAAACTACTTTTTTTATATATAAAATTTACTACAAATTTAACACAAGGACCACAACTATAATACCAGCCAAGGGTTGGGCAAATAATTTTTTATTATTATTATTTAAAAAAAAATATTAGGGCTGTCCTACAAACACACACCCCACCCAAACACTACCCCTCCCATGATTAGCGACAGGTCCAGTGATGGTGGTAGTGGTGGCCAGGTGGTTGAAAATAAAAACCAACTGTCCAATAAATGAGGCTATCTATCTATATCTATGCAAACTAGTTGTCCTCAATTTAGATCCAGTGGTGTTACCAATCAACCAAACAAAAAAAACAATATAATATTAATATATATACTGTAAGTATATTAATAATAATAAAAATCAACAAAAAAAATTAGTAATTAAATAGTAATTTTATGCAAAAAAATAATATATTAATAAAATATTTTATTTATTTAAAAAAAAATTATTATTGCATTCAATATACTAAACAATTTTGTTAGAAAACATTTATTAGTTTAGTATTCAAATCCAGTGATCAGTGAAAACTATATTATTATTATTATTATTATTATTATTAAATATAACTAATAATATATTAATAGTTAAAAAAATATTTTAATTTATTTTTTTGAATAATAATACTAATCATTAATAATAATAAATGTGAACAATATTAGTGATCGGAAAAAAACTTTTTTTATTTAGTAATAATAATAATAATTGAAATTTTTTTTTTTTAAATAACAATTACTATTTAGTAGATGAGAAAAAAATAATTAATTAAATTAATTATTATTAATAATTGTTTGAAAAAAACAACACAACAAAAAAAATGTACGCAAAACCGCCAATCAGTCTCATACTGCAGATGCTGACCGTATCGTTGGTGTCCATCGAGCGGCAGACAAACTATAACCGATTGGTTACACCGCAACAATCGGGTGACCAGTTATTAAACAACAAAGAGTACGACTATATAGTTATTGGATCGGGAACTGGTGGCGGTATTGTTACGGGACGTCTAGCCGAGAGTCTACCCGACCATAGTATACTATTGCTTGAGGCTGGCGGTCCGCAAACAGTGGTCAGCGATATACCGGCCAATGCCGACGGTTTGCTGGAAACGGATATTGATTGGCAATTTCGTACACAACCGCAACCATATTTTACGGGTGTCGGTGTCGACTATAATATGGGTAGACTGTTGGGCGGGTCGTCATCGTTCAATGGTATGCATTATAATCGAGGTAATCGGCGACACTATGATGAATGGTCCCAAAAGTACGGTGCCATAGGCTGGTCCTATGAGGAACTCATACCCTATTGGTTGAGATCGGAAAATAATACCGACCAGCAGATAGTTGCCGCCAATCCCCGATTGCATGGTACCAGCGGACCGTTGGTAGTATCGTCGGATACTAGTCCCCGGCCAGTCATACAATTGCACGAACAGGCAGTTATGGAATTGGTTAGTATTGTTTTTTTTTTGGTGGGGTGGTGGTGGAGAGGGGGGTAGGGTAGTAGTTATAGTATACCGTAATGTTGTTTTTTTTTTGTTAAAAAAAAGGGCATTCCCCGATTGGACATTAACGGCCCGCGACAGGCGGGCACTATGATAGCCCAGTCCAACATCGATGCCGGTATCCGACAGAGTGTGGCCACCGCTTATCTGACGCCGCGACCGAAAAACGTGGACATCCTATGCGAAGCCTATGTTACCCAAATATTGTTTGACGGACAACATACAGGTGATGGTGGTGGTGGTAGTGGTCTGACGGCTACGGGCGTCAAATTTGATCGCAAAGGTCAAACCTATACGGTCAGGGCCCGAAAGGAGGTCATACTATCGGCCGGTAAGTGTATAGACTATTACATACACTTATCCTATAGTTAACTAAACCCTATCTAATATATTAGGTGTGGTTATGTCGCCGAAAATACTGATGCTATCGGGTATTGGTCACCGAAAACATCTGGAATCACTGGGGATACCAGTCCTGCTAGACTTGCCCGTCGGCGACAACATACAGGATCATCCGGCATCGACAATACATACCATAATCGACCCGCGCGTAACTGGTATCCCAGGTGCCGGTATGACTACCCAACAACTGTTTCAGCTGTATCTGAACGGTACCGGACCGCTGGCCCGTGGTACCAATTCGATGACCTACTTGAGCTCGTCGACCAACCCGGATCCCGAGTGGCCAAACGTTTTTTTCTACTCCACGGCCCGCTATAACGGCAATCTGGCCGTAATGATCAACGAATTTCCGTCCTATTTGGCCGCTTGGCGTCAATATTTCGAGCCGTATAACAATACTTTCATATTGGAGTCGTCGCCCCATCTATTCATATGTCGGTCATTCGGTACCGTACGGTTGGCCTCGAAAAACCCGTACGTCCAGCCATTAATTGACCCGCGAATGTTGGCCGATCCACGCGATTATGCCGATATGGTCGACATAACCAAATGGGTACTACGTTTCCTACAGACATCAACCTTCGCCAAATGGATCCGTTGGATACCCCAACCGATACCCGGCTGCCAGTACTGTAAGGATGGCCGTCCGCTATGGGATTGCGATCCGTATGTCCAGTGTCTCATACGTATGACTGGTAAGTCGGGCTATCATTACGGCGGAGGCAATCGTATGGGTGATCCCCGCCGATCGGATACTGTTGTCGATCCACGTTTGCGGGTCAAACATATCCAGCAATTGCGTGTATGCGACGGTTCGGTAATGCCTGAGATACCCAATTCAAATACCAATGCAGCGGTCATAGCAATTGGTGAAAAGTGTGCCGATATGATTATTGAGGACAACCATCTCAATAATAATAATAATGACGGCTATTATCCTAATATGGATGATGGACATACCGTACCGTTGAAGGTCAGTGCCAGCAGTAGCTATACTCTAGGCGACTATAGTAGTAGTAGTAGTAGTAATGGTGGTCATAGTAGTAGTAGTAGTAGGGATATAAGCACCGGGATCAGCACCTATGGCGATAGGTTAGTACCAATAAGCAGTGGTAGCAGTGGTAGTAGTAGTAGTAGTAGTAATGGTGACACACATTATGTTAGTCAATGGTATAAAAAATAATATTATAGTAATAATAATATGTAATATTAAATAAAATAATTAATAAACAAAATGTCATAATTAATTAATAAACAAAAATTTTATTTTTATAAAATAAATAATTAACTTAAGTTTAGTATTGTATACATTAATATCTTCAATGATAAAGTATATATATGTAAATTAAATATAAAACTAAAATAAAATTTAAAAAAAAGTTTAGTTTAATAATTAATATTTATATATATATACTGTATATCTCGTTAATAATAATAATAATTATAAATTGAGATTAATTAAGTTATAAAAACAATTTTAATAATAACAATAACAATAAAAAAAATAAACAAGATAAAATTTATACCTCAATAATATTTTTTTAAAATAAAAATAATATATATTAATAATAAAATTGATTATAGATTTAACAATTTAATTAATAATAATTAAAAATCTAGTAATTTTTGTTGTATAATTATACTGTATTACAAAATTAAATAAATATTATTAATATATATATATTAATAATATTGTAAAATATATTTAAAAATTTTATTTGCATTTTAAATACAGTAGTTTGATATTATTGATATTATTATTATTATTATTATAAATATGATTTAATGATTTATTTTAAAAAATAAATATTACTGTTATTTTTGTTTATTTGTATTTTTTTAAACAACAAATAAATAAATTTTGAAATATACTGTATATATAATACATGTATTTCTCAACTCATTAAAGTTTAAAAGTTTATTATATATATTATCTAATGATTTTCAACAAAAAAAAACAATAAGATTTAATTAACAAGTTTTAGTATTAGTATTATATAGATATCATATATAAAATTATTATTAATTTTTTAGATTATAATAGCATAACACCCATGATTTTGCATAAATAAAATAAATTGAAAATAATTTTTATATTTAAAAATTTAAATATATTCCCGTTTTCTTTTGATAAGCAATTAATTTTATTTCAAAAAAAAATAAAACAATTATAATATTAGAAAATAATTAATTCAAATTTTATTATTAGAATTATTATTTTTATAAATGATTGTTAACTTAAATATCTATAATAATAATAATAATAATAATAAATTTTAATAAATAAATATATTTAGATAATTAGGTTTATTATTATTATTATTATTGATGTGATTTAGTGTATAGATAATTTATCAAATATAAATTTCCTTATTAAAAAATAATCTAGGTACTTAAAAAATATTATTTAATAGATATGCAAATGGCGGATATGTTTTATATACTACTTGTAATAAATTATTGTAATAATTTTAAAAAAAACTTTTAATATAAATAATAATGAAAAAAATTGTCATTAAATTATATATTAATTAATTTCGGTGTTTAATATTATATATAATGATTTATACTTGTACATAATTTTTTTCAATAAAATTAAATCGATAAAATTAATTGATAATATTAATATTATTTATTTTTTATTTTAATTAAATAAAAATCAGTCAAAATGTCATTATGAAAAAACAAATAAAATGTTTATATTATATATTTATTTCGTATTATTATTAATGTTAATGTATTTTATAATTTTGTTAAAAAAATTAAAATAAGCATTTATTTTTGTAAAAAAATTATTTAATTTTAGTTAACATTTATAATGTATCATTGAAAACATGTTAATTGCTGTTTAAATAAATGTTTTTATTTCTCTAATAATAAAAATTAATAGATAATTATCTAAAAAAATTTTTAAGTAAATTTCTAAATTAGTTAAAACTTTTTTCATATATATATATATATATAACTTTACTAAACAGCAAACAATATATACATTAATTAAATTTATAGATATTATTATAATTTAAAAATAGACGAAAAATAACTAATATAAAATAGTAATTTTTATGACTTTATTTTTGTTAAAAATTTTTTTTATTAATATATAAAGTTTCTTATGATAATAATTTTAAATTTTGTTATTTTTAATTATTTGATCCAATTTTTTCTCTTTCAATATATATATACAGTATATATATCATAATTATTAAAATATTAATATTAAAATCAAAAACACATGATTATTATTTTAATATTAATAAAAAATATATATATATATACATATATACAGTATATTCAGATAATTATATTAGTCATTGGATATAATTTAGTTAAAAAATTTTCCAAATATTTTTATAACTAAAAGCTATTGAAAAGTTTTTACTTTTCTTATTGTTTTTTTTTATTTAAAATTATTTTAAAATTATTTGTTTTGAAATTTGCTCCAAATTTTCTAGTTTTTATTTTGTTGTTAGTTTTTTTGTGTGCAAAATAATATTTAAATTTTTACTTTTTATTATTTAATAAAAACTAAGTTAAAAATAGTTAATCAACATTTTAAAGCAATAATTTTATAATAATAATATAATTATTTAAATGTATTATCTATAGCACAATCAAACACACATTGCCTTAATAAATGATTGCATTAAAAAAACCATTTTAAAAATAATATAATAATTTATTGTATATTTAAATTATTATTATTATATTTATATTGAAAAATATTTTTTTTAAAATAGAGATTTATTATGGATTATGAAATATCATTTGTATTATTGTATAAAACAAAAAATTATTTATATATTTTATTACTAAATATTTCAGTAATAATAATATCATTGAACAAAAAAAAATAATAAAAAATATTATATTAAAATTTTCAAGTTTAAATAATATATATTTAAATAATTTATATATATACACAAAAAAATAAATAAATAAATAACAAAACAATGTATTTATATGATAATTATTTTAATACATATAATAATAATAATAATAATAATAATAATAAACAGTATCTATTGTGTTAAGTGTTATTGCATTTTAATAGACTATTAAACAGTAAAATTCAATTATTATTATTATTATTAAATTAATATTATAATTATATACAATAAAATTTAATGTGTAATATTATAATTGTTTAATATATATATTAAATTAAATAACTTTTTATTTTTTTAAAAAAATAAATAAATAAATAACAAAACAAATGTATTGTTTACGGAAAAACAACTAATTTATTGATAGATATTGTTTTATATTGTTTTTAACTAAAACATACCAATAAAAATAATAAAAATACTAAAATATTTTTTTAATATAACATTTTTTAAAATAATTATATAAACTGTTATGCATAAATTAAATTTTTAAATAATATAATAACATTGTATAACAATAATATATTTATATTTATATTTAAAAAAAAAATAATAATACAATTATTATGTTTTATTTACGGTTAATATATATATATATAAAAGTTACGATAATTATCAAACAAATACATCAAATTCATAATTATTTTTTTTGTTGGTATTTTATTATCAAATAAAATGTTTGCTATAATAAAAACAATATACTGTATATTATTTTTACATTTTTAAATGTTTTTATTGTTTATTATTATTATGCGATAGTTAACAATAGTTACCTAAACTATTGTTGACTAAATAGCTACTAATATTTTGTAACAAACATTTTTATATTTTTTATTTAAGTTTTTTTTAATTAATTTTTATTTTTATTAGTAAATTATTTTCTATTTTTTTGGGGGAAAATATTTAATAAGTATGTTATATAAAAAATAAAATTAAAATAAAATAATTTCTAACAATTTAGTTAATGACTATTTAATTTAGTCAGCAATCAGTTAATTATATAATGTAAGCTAAAAAATTATAATATATATAATAACAGTTTACCTGGATACTTTTGAATTAAATTTTTTTATTAAATATATAAAATATTATAAAATGTATGTCAAAGTATTTAGTGTAATATATATATGTATTTATTAATAATATTATAAATAGTTTTCAATACTAATATTATTTCATATTAATAATAAATATACCGATAGTTAATACTTAAAGTTAATGTAAGATATCTTTTAATCGAAAATAAATTTTATTACTTAAACAAAATAAAAAAAAGATAAACAAATATAATAATAATAATAATAAAAAAAAACTTTAATATATATATATATTTTCTATATAAAAGTTCATTGATTTTTTAATTATACAGTATTTATCAATAATAAACATCGGAAACTATTTATTATTATTTTTTATTTACTATATATTTAGTATAATTATAATACAGTATTATTATTATTATTATATTTATAAATAATAATTAATTAGTTTTATATAAATATAAACTTTTAAAAAGTTTTATAAAACTATATATATTTTGTTTGTTCATTGAATCGATTTTGTTGTTGTTTTATTAAAATAAAAATTTAATAAATAATATTCAATTGAAATTTGCTAATAAAATATCATATATATTGTATGTATGTATCATTGATTATAAAATAAAATTATAGTTTTGTAATATTTTATTAAAATTTAAAAAAAAATTAAAATCTAGATTTTCAAATGTTATTCAAAAAAATTGTTATTAAAAATTATAATCAATTATTTAGTAATAATTTTATATCAGTTAAAAAAAATATTTAAATAATGTCAAGTTAACTTATATATATAATATATAATTTAAAATATATTTAAACAATATGATAGATTTATTTATAATTACCATTTAGAGTACACCAAAAAAAATAAAAATAAATACAATAAATACAATAAATAATAAATTAATGTTAAACTAGAAAATAAAATCAAATATACTATATATTAACACATTTATCAACAAAAAAAACAATAAATTTATTGTCAAATTTCCAATATTAAGGTATTTATTATAAATATAATATAAAATAAATTGTAAAATAATAGATAAATTAACCACAATATCGATTAGGCCCTCAAGCGGTTTGAATAATAATAATAATAATAATACAAAAATTTAATCAGTATTTAAGCAAACTTTAGTTTAATATAATAATTATAATATAATAATTATAATATATTTAAATAAAAAAAAAAAATTTTGTTTAATTATTTAACACAACAAAAACATAAAAATTTAATCCAAATTCTTTATAAATATATAATAATATATTTATTTAAATAAAATTATTTATACAATAATTGTGTGTTTTAATCAAACAATTATTATTATTATTATTATTATATTAAAAGGCAAGGCTTTTCTAGTTAAGGGAAAGGTCTCTCTCTCTCTCTCTCTTAAAAAACTAGTTATTTGTTGAAATAAAACCAACAACAAAAAAAAATCAATAATAAAAATAATTATGATATAAAACTTAGAGAGAGAGAGAGAGAGAGAGAGAGAGAGAGAGTAAAAAATAAAATTAAAAAAAAACAATGAATAAAATTTTATTACTATTAGATACTGTATGTACCAGTAATTGCCAGATTATCTTACAAATAGAGAGTATTTAATTTTATAACATAAAAAAAATAAATCTAATATAAAATAGTTTTATTTATTGTTTTTTTTATTAAAAAAATATATTAAATAAATTCATTAAAGGGCGTAACCAAACTAACTGAGGGCTAGTAGTAGTGGGCGATACCAATCCCCCCCCCTAAGCATAACTGTCTACAATTACTACCTGTAATAGGGGGGGGAAGGGATATACCTATATTTGACATAATAAGCAGTTTCAGCCATAGCCCACATTTTCCCCCCATATTCCCCCTTATTTTTGGTATTAGTAATTAATATTAATATTAATTTTATTTAATTTTATTATTATTTTTTTTATAATAAAATATTATTAATCCCATGATTTCTAGCATTTAGTATATTATTTAAAATAGTTATTGTAGTAAAAGTAGTATTGCTTTTATCATATATTTAGTGTTAAAATATAAAACTATTTACTGTTTTCATTATACAGTATATTATTATTATTATTATTATTATATTTTATAAATTTAATTAACACTTTTATAAAAAAATCATGCTGCTTTAAATAAAATAAATATTTAATTTTTTTAATTAGTAAAATTTTTTTATAAAATAACATTTTTTCCCCTCTCCCTAAAAATCTATTGTTATAATAATAATAATAATAATACAGTAATACTTGTAATATATATTAAATGTAATATTTTTTGTGTAAATATATATTTATATAATTTGTGTGTAAATATTTTCTATATATTTTACAAATTGAAAAAAACTATTTTTGTTTTGTTATTATAATATAATATTTATTTATTTTTTTGAAAAAATTATTATAATTACATAATAATAATAATAATCATCATCAACATCATCATCAAAATTATTAATAATAATAAATAATTAAATAATAATTAAAATTATTTATAATAATTATTTATTTAAAAAAAAAGTTATATATGTGAATATTTTTTTTAAAAATAATAATAATTTAATTAACTAATTAATTAAAATAAGTTAATTAATTAATTAAAAAATAATGGTTTCGTTTATAACGGCACCCACTCTTATACTACAGTTGCTGACAATATCGATGATACAGATCGATAGGCAGATGCGCTACAATCGACTGCTGGACGAAAAACAACGTTTCTCTGAGTACGACTATGTGGTTGTCGGTGCCGGTGCTTCGGGTGCACCCATAGCCATGCGACTGACCGAAAACCCTGATAACTATGTACTACTGTTGGAAGCCGGTGGCCAACAATCGGTACTATCGGACATACCCGGTATGGCCGAAGTCCTCATCGATAATCCGGAGTTTGATTGGCGCGATCCGTCGGTACCGCAAAAATATTTTACCGGCGGCGTAATGGACACCAACAATGGTAAACGATTGGGCGGTTCCTCAGCAATCAACGGTATGATCTATAATCGGGGAAATCGACGCGATTTTGATAACTGGGTCTACAGTTACGGTGCCCAAGGCTGGAGCTATGAGGAAGTGTTGCCGTATTTTATGAAATCCGAGAATAATTCCGATCGGCTGGTTCTGGCCAACAATCCCGGGTTTCACGGAACTCAGGGACCGCTACGGGTGAGTAGCGACCCGCGACCGGCCCCACTGTTGGCTCTGTGGACACAAACATTGAATGAATTGGGTATACAATCACTAGATATTAACGGTGCCAATCAATTGGGTACTACTGTTGCCCAGTCGACCGCTGCCGACGGCCTACGATCGAGTACTGCCAATGCCTATATTGATCCCAATCCACATAGCGGTAGGTTTTGGGTTTTGGGTGGTAGGGGTGTGTGGGTGAGGGGTCAGTCATGTTTTGTAGTAGTATAAGTTTTTTAACTATTGTTTGTTTGTTTGTAGACAACCTAAACATACTGGTCTACTCGTTTGTTACGAAAATATTGTTTGCACAGTCAACCCACGGACCCCGGGCTATAGGTGTCGAATATTTAAGGGATGGTATCAAACATACGGTTATGGCCCGTAAAGAGGTTATACTGTGCGCCGGTATGTAATTGATAATAACAGTAGTCATATACTGTATATAGTATAGTAGTCTAATAGCTGACTAAATGTCCAAGGTTGTTTTTAAAAAACCTATTCAAAATGTTATATAACTATTTAAAAAAATATTTATCAAAAAAAATATGTGCTAGATACTTTTGTATATTATTATTTTATTTTATTTATTTAAAAAAACTTAATTTGTTTAAATAATCATAATTATTTTTTTATAACATTGGATAAATTAAACACCAGGATGCATTTAAAAAAAATATTTTACATTTATTAAACATTTTATTTCTAGTTTATTACTCCAATAAATTAATTAAATACTTATATATACACCCACACACACACACCCACACACAGTGGTGGCAATCCTACTAAATAATAATTATTTTTTTTATTAAAAAAAACTTTATTACAATTAATTTTATTTAACTTATATTATATCCTTTAAAATATATACTGTATATGACTTTCTTATTGAAATTATTTGCAGGTGTGGTCCGTACACCGCAACTGCTGATGGTATCGGGTATCGGCCCCGGTCATCATCTGACCTCACTGGGCATACCGGTCATAGCCGACCTGCCCGTCGGCGACAATCTCCAAGATCACCCGGCAGTCAGCATACATATGGTATTGAAAAACCCGCGACTCGGAGGACCCGGACCTCAACTATCTATCGAGCAAATGTATCAACTGTGGACAACCCGATCGGGACCGTTGGCCTACGCCTCCGATAGTATTACATACATTAACAGCCAGTCAAACAATCAAACCGATTGGCCAGATCTGTATTTCTATACAATTGTCCAGAATGTCCTCAACTTGGATTCGCAGGTATCGGAAATGTGGGGCAATGAACAACAGTTGGCCGAATGGCGTGAATATTTTCGGCCATATTTAGGCCAATTCCTGACGATGACTGCACCGCATGTCTATCGGGTACAGAGTTGGGGTTCAATACGATTGCAATCCTCGGATATGTTAGTACCGCCGCTCATTGATCAGGGATTTTTGCGGCACCCGAACGACAGGGCCTTACTTATCGAAAATATCCGATTTATGTTTAAACTACTATTGCATTCATCGTTCAGCCAATATGTCCAGCCGTTGGCCAAACCGATACCCGGCTGTCAGTTTTGTCCGCACGGGTCGTCCCCTTCACTGTACGAATGTACCGAATATATTGATTGTTTGATCCGTCAGACGGGTAAGTCGGGCTGGCATTTGGTCGGCGGCGCCCGTATGGGTGATCCACGTCGGCCGGACGTAGTGGTCGATCCGCGCGGTCGTGTCAAACATGTCCACGGGCTGCGGGTATGCGACTCGTCAATTATGCCCCTATTGATCAATGCCAATACGTATGCAGCGTCGGTAATGATCGGCGAAAAGTGTGCCGATATGATCAAACAAGATAATGGCCACAATCAGCACAATTATCTATGATGAGGACAGTTAGCTAACTATAGATAACTAAACTAAGTGAAGCTATATAAATATTAAGTAATAATAATAAGCTAACTGTGCTGAATATTAAACAAAACAAAAATTATTTTATTATTTTTTTGTTGTTGAATCGATTGACTAATTTTTTTTTGTATTTTTAATTAAGTTATAATTATATTATATATAAATAAAATAGAAAATTATTATTGTTTTCTAATTATTATTATTTTTTGTTTGTTTGTTTGTTATGTGTTTGTTATTTATTTAAAAATATTTTTTGAATACTAAAAAAAATTATACTAAAATACACTAAATACTAAAATATATAAAAATATACTAAAATACTAAAATAATTATTATTTATTATTAACTCTTTCTCTCTCTCTCTCTCTCTCTCTCTCTCTCTATATATATATATATATATATATATATATATTTCTCTCTTACACAAACTCCCTGACCTTTATCTATCTATTTGTCTATATTTAATAGTTTTAATTATCTATTAGTCAGTTTTATTTATAATGTAAACCTATTGAACACAAACACATACACATACAGTACATATGCAAAGTCCATATATATATATATATATGGAAACAAATTTCAATTTTAAACTAAGATATCATTAATAATTTAATAAACTAATAAAAAATTATATTATCAATACTTATTATATAAATAACTGTTTAATTTTTTCCCCTCCCCCTCTAATATCAATATGTGTGATAATTTAATATAAAATTAAATAAACAAAAAAAAAATTTTTATTACATTTACACTATAACAATATTAAGTATAAACAACATATCATATCAAATGTTATAAATAGTTTTATTTTTGTAGAAAATTTTTTTTTCAATACATAAAATATTTATAAACTGAATTATAAATTTTTAGTAATTTAAATAATTAAAATTAATTATATTAATGTAGTTATAGTAATGCTATCAATATATTTAATAATACTAGCAATGAGTTATACTGTAGTTAAATAAATAAATAAAATTAATTAATATATTGTAGTTAATTATATAACACTGTTTTGTTAATAAACTATTAAATATTTTTTTTTATTTATTTAAATGTTTGTAATTTTATAATTTATGTACAGTATGTTAAATAATATTTTTTTAAAAGTTATATATACTGTATATATATATATAAAATTCAATTTTAAACATTGTATTTATCTATTTAACCAAAAAAATATATTATCAGTATTTTTTAAATGATTAAATATTAACTAAATAAAAAAATGCTTACTTTATATTTGTTGTAATTTAGTTGTTATAATAAACAGTTATAATATTTTCACCAAAAAAAACTAATATTTATTATTAAATAACTAGAAAACTAAAAAATTATTAATAAAAAAAAAGTTGTTTATAATTAAATAATTAAATTTTAAAAATGTTTTTATTAAAATTTATAAATCAATATATAATAACAATAATAATAATAACTATACTAATAATTGTGAACCAGCTAAATTATGTTTTAATGTTAGATAATGGTAAAGTATAAACATTATTATTTTTTTTTAAAAATACTAAAATATTATCTACAATATTAATAATTAATTAAAAAATAAATAATTTATTTAATTAAATAAATAACAGCCATTAAAAATCATACCAACAAAACCAACAATAGTTATGCAATCAGATTAAGCAAACAAATCCATAATAATAACAACAACAACAATACGACTGTCCATACGGTTAGGCTATTGATGGCTAAAAACCAGACAATTATGGATGCATTGAAGATATCGGCACTCATACATAGGGATGAATACAGGTTTACCGGTCGACACTATCCAGGTATGGGCTACTATGTAGACTCAATTGGACAGTTAGCTGAAAATCCCAAGGAAATGAACTATTGGTTTGTCTATCAATTGGACAGTAATGGCCAACATATGCCTACAAACGGTTTGTTTTGTTTGTAAAATATTATATATACTGTATATATATATATTAATATACAGTTAAGTAATTTAGTTTTACTAATATATAATATAATATATATTTTTTTAATATACTAAATATTTATTTTCTCATTTATTATTTTTTTCTAAATAATTAAATTGATGTTTACTAACTGTTTTGTATTATTATTATTTTTTTTGGTTATATTTTTAATAGGTGTGTCCTCACAGCTAACAAATAATACACATTATGTGTTTCATTATAAAACATTCAACAATAATAACAATAATAATAATAATAATAATAATAATAATAAGGAAAAAATCGATAGTAATTGGTTTAGTCGTACAAAAGTCTATATGAAAAATGTATTAAATTTGTTTAAAAAATATCTTAAAATATAATTAATTGATTTTTGTTGTAATTTATTATTAAAAATAAAAATATTAGATAATTATTAATAAATAATTAAATTTAGATATTAATATTATAAAAAAATTAATTATTATTTTAGTTTGAAATATAATATTCATAACAATAATATAGATTTATAAGTAAATATTCAAAAATTTTGTTATTATTATTAATAAATTTTTAATAAATTTATAAATTTAAAAACATTTTTATTAAATAATATTTATTTATTTTTTTAAATAAATTATAACAATAGGATTAATTACATTTTTGCTGGTAAACAAATTAAAAATTTATATATATATATAATATTATATAAAAAAACATTTATAAAATAATTTTATTATTAATAATAGATAAATATAATTAAATGCCAGTAGAAAACAGTGTGCTTTATATCATATAAATAACATTTTAAAAAAAATTGCAAATATTTTCATATATATCATAAAGATATACAGTATAATAATAATAATAATAATAACAAAATTTTTCAAATACATATAAATACATATAAATAGTTGTTTTTAATAATAATAATAATAATAATAATAATAAACTAACAATATTTTCAATTTAATGGCAAACAGTTTTATATATATAAATTTTTATATAACATTGACAGCAAATAACATGTTAGGCATAATAATAAAAAAAATGTATATTTATATTACATTTAATAATAATAATTAATGAAACACATAATTCAATAAATTATTTTTTTTTTTTAAAAAATTATATAAAATATATGTATAATAATAATAATAATAATAATTAATCAATAATTTTATTTTCTTTCAACAATAATCAATTATACAGTACATTATATATATGTACATGTATATTGATATATATATATATAAGTTTCAATAGTTTTTGATAATTATCATTTATCATAATTAATTATTTAAATTAATTTAAATATTATAATTAATTTATTATAATTAATTTATTATAATTAATTTATTATAATTAATTAATTAATAATTTTAAATAATAGTCATATTACTATGGCCATAGATTTTATCATAGTAGATGAACAATGCGGTAACAATGATGCCGATCACAATTATAATGGACATATAGATTAGTAGGGGTAGTATACCGGTCATAGATCCGCCACACCTACCGGTGCTGGTGGTATCGTCACCGGTGGCCAGGTATTCATGGGTAACAACAATACGGTTGACATCAATAGTATCGGCGGATCGTTGTTTTTTTAGCCGCTGTTGCCGATAGTGTGACCATAAGCTAGTGTTAAACATATTGATTGATTGGTTGATTGTTTAGTATTATTATTATTATTATTATTTAATATAAATTATTTATATACAGTGTGTGTGTGTGTTGTATATAATATATATTTTTCATATAACAGAATATTTTTTTAAAATTATTTATTGCAATAATAAAATCAATATAACAATGAATATTATTATTATTATAATACTAATATAATATATATCACAATACAGTAATAATAGGTAACAATAGGATAGATATTATTATTATTATTATTATTATTATTATTATTATTATCAATTAGATATGTGGATAACACAAACAAAAATTTATCAACTATTTATTGATTGATTGATTTAGTATTTAGTTGTATATATATATATATAAAGTACAATAAAAAACTAAATAAAATTAAATAAACAATTTTTTTAAATATATACAGAATATTGATATTTATTTATTTATCTAAATTAAGTTAATAGGTATCACACCATTATTAATATACAGTATTATACAGTATATAAGTCACCTAACCTAACATACACACGATAGCAGCTGTATAGTCAACAAAAAAACACCACTGGTTGAGCTTATATATATATACAGTATATACATATATATATATATATATATATATATATATAGCTGAGCTAACTGTGCTTAATATATACTGTATATATATATACTGTAGTACACTATGTATTAGAGAATATTCTGTGCGCCTATTATTCTGGTAGTAGTAGTAGTAATAGTAGTCATAAAAGTAGGTGTTGTCTGTCTATACATGTTTTTTTTGTTGGTCTAATGTATTGTAGTGTATGTGTGTGTGTATGTGTATGTGTGTGTGTGTGTCAGTGTGTGTGTGTGTGTGTGTGTGTATCAGTGTGTGTRTGTGTGTGTGTGTGTGTGTGTGTGTGTGTATCAGTGTGTATGTGTGTTTGTGTTGCGCATAAAATAATTACGTGCATTATGTTTGTTGGTATACCTGGTATTCCTATTATTCAATAGTATATATATATATATGTGTGTGTTTTACATTGGTGCATTTAAAAAAAACAAATAAACAAAAATTTAACCATGATAATTTTGTTTTATTACATTGTTTAATTTAAATATAAATTATTTATAAATTAATTATAACTATTTATAATACATAGTTTAAATATATTTATATATAAAATTATGATTTATATATATATACAGTACATAATAAAAAATTTTAAACATAAATATCATAGGTGTTAAATTAATTTTATAAATCTATTATTATAATTATTATTTTTTAAATAATATTTTATGTGTTATTTTTAATGTTATTATTTTAATAATTATTATAATTTATATTCAATCTAAATAAATACATTTTAGAAATTTTATTTTCAATGTTAGTTTAAACTTTTTTCAAAAATAAAATTTTAATTTTAAATAATATTTTCAAAATAATCTAAATTATTTATTATATAATATATATTATTTAAATATTATATTTAAAATAAAAATTGAATAGTTTATTTGCTGTATATATATTTATTTAAATAACCTAATTGTTAAATTTTTTTTTTAATTAATTATTAAAATAATTTGAAAATATATTCAACAATTATCAGACAAATAGCTATACAAATAAAACTAATACATATAATTAAAAATCGTTTGAAAACAATAAAATCAATTGTTTGAAAATCTAGGATTAAATTAACATAAGTTGAATCGCCACCAAAAACGCACTGTTTTACTAACCGATCATTTAGTTTGGGTATCAATGACTGGTTAACTCTAAGCAGCCATTTATCAATCAAACCGTTTGTGACAATTGTTTTTGCGCTAAAAATAAATATAAAATTTGAAATATTAATATTGTATATAAAAAACTATATATATATATGTATGTAAAAAAAACTATATATACATATTATCAATAGCCCGGATCAGATTGTTATCGAGATACTTATTCAAACCAAATACACTGGGAAATGGATAAAATTTTGAACGGGATATATGCCATCGGATATTAGGTAAATACCGGCAAATCAGACATTTTTTATACAATACTAATAGACTACTTTCCATCAGTGCTAGTCTACCGTTGTTTAAATAGTGGAAAAATTTTCCGGTAATTATCGGTTAAATGATCGCCAAGTTTCAGATTGTATACCCGTATACTAATATCCCGGTTCTGGTTAATCCTTTGGTTTAGTTCCCGATCTATTTTAGTTTTGCTTTCCTATTATTATTATTTTTTGTTGTTATAATTATTAGTTAAACAAATATTTAAATAAAATATTATTAATATTTAAAAATTTATAACAAAAAAAAATACATTAAATATTTTCTCAAACTCTGATGTCCGGTAAATGACAGGAATCACGTCACGTGTTTTGTATAAGTCATCTAATGTATCGATTTGATTGATATTTTCCCTGATTATCATTTGGACACTTATATAGCCATTAAACCATAAGATAAATATTAGATACAATAGACTAAACCATATAATCAATAGGGATATTGTATTTAATTTGAATTTTCTAAAATAAACTATATATATACATTTTTTAAAAAAAAAAACTTAACATAAAATAAATAAATAAATAGTTATTAATAATATAGTTTACTTTGATTTAGATATATGCGTAAAATTTTCCATAAAGTAATTGATATATATTTATCGCTATTAAAATATTTATTATTATTATTTTTGTTTATGATTTCTAATAATTTAATACTAATTAGAAATATACTGAAAATTCCGACTAATAATAGCCAAACATTTCTATCAATTTGTCTAAAATAGTCGATTAGATCCGTTTGTTTCATTAAATCCCGGGATTTAGTAGTCATTATTATCTGCAATGTTGTATACAATACCCGTGAAAATTGCATTTTTTTCAGTCTATCCGATGTCATAAACATTGGATTCAAACTTATATGTGTTACCTATTGTTATTATTATCAGATAATTTAAATATAAAAAATTAATTAATTAATTTTAATTAATTAATTAATAATAAAATACATTATTATATAAATCATCGATTAATCCTTTCCATCCATTAAACTGTGGTATAACTAACTCTAACCTAAAAAAAACATTAATAATTTAATTAAAAAAAATAGTTATATTAATTAATAATATTTTTCATATTTTAATTATTATTAATTGATTGATTGGATAATACATACGTATAATTTAGTTTTGCTTGTAATATATCAAATAATTTAGTCATACTTCCCATTAATATAATTTTTGTATTATTATTATTATTATTATTAATATAGTATTTTTTAGGTATAACCCATGGAAGCCACTAAACATTTTTCAAAAAATAAAATAAAATAAATTATTTATTTAAAAAATAAATATTTTTACTATTATATAAATTTTTTTTTTTAAAAACTAACTGAAATGACTGATATTTTCAATAACATAATATTTATTTGTTGTTAAATTATTTTATAATATTTTACAAACTAAAACATAACTAAATTAAATTGAATATTTTTTTTTGATTATTGATTTTACTAATAATGTATATATTTTATAAATATAATAATAATTTTCTTTTAGTTTATTGTATATACAGTACATTATATGATATGTAAATATAATGTGAAATATAACATAAATAAATTATATAATATATTATACAGACACTAGCAATATATATATATATACTATACTACTATACTATAATAATAATAAAAAATATTTTAATATTACTGTATAATATAATAATACTAATATAATATTTGGTTATTTATTGTATTTAATTATTATATTTATTATATTGTATTTTTGTATTTTATTTAATATTGTATTATTTATATACTATATATATATTGTATATAAAAATACTAAATATTTATTTATTTATTATAATATATTAATTTATAATATATTTCATAATTTTTTTTAAAATTTATATTTATGGCATAATTAATATATATATATGAGTTGATTTCAATTTGAAAGTGTATAACATAATAAATATACAGTAAAAATATATAATTAATATAATTTCAAACATTATACTTGTGTGTGTTTGTGTTAATAATAAATTAATACTAAATTAAACATTTAATAATAATAATAATAATTATTAGTATTATTAGTATATTAAAAATAAAAATAATTTATTTATTTTAATTGTTAACCTATTAATACTGTATACACATTAATATGTAATTATAAAATTTTATTTTTAAACTTTTATTTTTTTTTGCATTTATCTATAAATCATATAAATAAAATAATAAATATTATATTTAAAAAAAATAATTTTTTGTTAATTATCTTAATTGTTTAATATATACATTTTTTATATGCATATAAATTATTTATAAATTATTAAAATAATTTGAAAATATATATATATATATTCAACAATTATCAGACAAATAGCTATACAAATAAAACTAATACATATAATTAAAAATCGTTTGAAAACAATAAAATCAATTGTTTGATAAGCAATTGATTTATTATTATTATTATTATTAGTTAAATCGTCACCAAAAGCGCATTGTTTTACTAACAGATCATTTAGTTTGGGTATCAATGACTGGTTAACCCTAAGCAGCCATTTATCAATCAAACCGTTTGTGACAATTGTTTTTGCGCTAAAAATTAAAAATAATAATATATATATATATAATGTATGTAAATATCTATAGTATATATATATATATACATATTATCAATAACCCGGGTCACATTGTTATCCAGATACTTATTCAAACCAAACACACTGGGAAACGGATAAAATTTTGAACGGGATATATGCCATCGGATATCTGGTAAATATCGGCAAATCAGACATTTTTTATACAATACTAATAGACTACTTTCCATCAGTGCTAGTCTACCGTTGTTTAAATAGTGGAAAAATTTCCCGTAATTTTCGGGTAAATGATCGCCCAGTCTAGTATTGTATACCCGTATACTAATATCCCGGTTCTGGTTAATCCTATGGTTTAGTTCCCTATCTATTTTAGTTGTACTTTCCTATTATTAAATTAAAAAAAATATTTTCAATTATTATTAATAATATAACATAATATATAATAACATTAAATATCTTTTCAAAAGCTGATGTCCGGTAAATAACGGGAATCACGTCACGGCTATTATACAAGTTATCTAATGTGTCGATTTGATTGACATTTTCTTTGATAATCATTTGAACACTTATATAGACAGCAAACCATATGATAAATATTAGATACAATAGACTAAACCATATAATCAATAGGGATATTGTATTTAATTTGAATTTTCTAAAATAAACTTTATTAAAAAAAATTAGAAAAATTAATTATAAAATTAACATAAAATTTTAAATAATAATAATAATAATAATAATATAGTTTACTTTGATTTAGATATATGCGTATAATTTTCCATAAAGTAATTGATAGATATTTATTATTATTATTATTTTTACCATTATTTATGATTTCTAAAAATTTACTAATCATTATAATTATACTAAAAAATACAACTAATAATAGCCAAACATTTCTATCAATTTGATTAAAATAGTCGATTAGATCCGTTTGTTTCATGGATTGCCTGGATTTAGTCATTATTATCTGCGATGTTGTATACAATACCCGTGAAAATTGCAATTTTTTCAGTCTATCCGATGTCATAAACATTGGATTCAAACTTATATGTGTTACCTATTATTATAAATTAATTAATATTTAAACTAATTAATTAATTTTAATTAATTAATTATTAATAATAATTAAATACATTATTTGATAAATCATCGATTAATCCTTTCCAACCATTAATTTTTGGTATAACTAACTCTAATCTATAGAAAACAAAATTATTAATTAATTAATATTATTATTTAGTTAATATTATTGATTTATTAGATAATACTTACGTATAATTTAGTTTTGCTTGTAATATATCAAATAATTTAGTCATACTTCCCATTAATATAATTTTTGTATTATTATTATTAATATTGTAGTATTTTTTAGGTATAATCCATGGAAGCCACTAAACATTTTTAAATTATTTATAAAAATATTATTCAAAATATTTAGTATTAAATATTTAGGCAATAATTTAAAACTTACAGATATAACTGATATTTTCAATAGCATATTAGCGGGAGTTTTAAAAAACAATTTTTTTAGTTTAATAAACAAATTATTATAAATTTATTATTTTATATTTTAAAATATATTATTTAAAAAAGTATTATTTTAATTTATTTGTCTACATAATATATATACCCAAAAATACTATTTTTTTTTTTGCTTTATATATTACATTATATGATAAAATTAGCATAATTAAGTTGCAGTATATATATATATATATATTATATAATATTATATTATATTAGGTTAGTTGAACTTTCAATATATACTATTATTATTAAAATTAAGAAAAAATAAGTTTAATATCACTGCATATTAATAATATATATAATATTTTTCTTATTTTATTGTTTTTATATTAAAATATTTTATTTAATATTAGTATTATATACTGTATATAATATTGAATAATTTTTATAAATAATATACTGTATATATATTGTATATTTTTATTTATTTATTCATTATAATATATTCAGGGCATTTATTTATATTTATTTATGGCATAATTAATATATTATATACTATATATATATATATATATTGAATTCAATTTGAGATTACATAACATGTAATAATAAAAAAATAAATTTGATTTTAATAAAATAATAATCATCAATAGTTGATAAATTTTATAAAAATATTTTATTCAATTAGATATAAAATAAAATATATAAAACATATAAAATAATAGTTAATAAAAATTACTAAAAAATATTTTCTAAGTTTCTACAAATATTTACTATAATATAATTTTATGATATCTATTATGACAAAAATATTATGTAAACTAAAAACGTTTTAATTAAAATCAATAATAATAATAATAATAATCTAATTTTTATACTATATTTAGATAAACAAATAAACACAATATTATGTATAATCTATTTATTATTATTATATATTTATTATTTGTATTACAATAAACTTAATAAAACAATATTGTTGTTATTATTATTATTATTGTACCTTGAAACATTAGTGATAAATTAATTAAAATTTTATGATAAAATAATATATATATATTATTATTATTTAATTTATATTATCAATAGATTAACCAACAAATTAATACAGAAAACAATTTTTTTATTATTATTAGTATTAGTATTGCAAAACATAAACCGGAAATACAGTATAATTTATAATCGTTATCATTAAAAAAAGTTATATTTTTAAAAAAAAATATCAAAATATTTTTTTAATTTATAAATGCATACAATTTTTACATATATATATTTTTGTTTAAATTTAATACTATCCATAAAAACAACATTATTATTATCTAAGATATATTGATATAAGATATTTATTTTTTTCTTAAATACTTAATTAGTTAATTATTTAGTTATTCAATAATAATATAGATAATATGTATATATAATTTTATGTATATAATTTTATGTATCTATGATATTATATTTATATAAAAAAAATAATAATAAAATAGTTAAATAGTATTTTTATCAATAAGTTTATAAAAAAAAGTTTAAAAAAAACTATTTGATAAACAATTATTAATATTGTTTTTTGTTTTCACCTAATAATTGTGTAATCATGTAATCAATACAACAAATAGATAATAAAATTTATTTTTCAATTTTAAAAATTTGAAATTATTTATTTGTTTAGGCAATTTATTATTAAAAATATTTTAATAATATTTTAAGTAAATAAATAAAACATAAAATTTATAATTTAAAAGAAAGTTTAATATTTTACAATAACATATACCTGTAATCTATGTTTTAATTAAAAAATTATTGTAAATATATTTATTAAAAAAAACATACAATAATTGATTAATATGTAACTTATTTTTTTGTTGATTTAATAATAATAATAATAATATTTATTAAAAAATATTATTACTAATTTTTATTTTATTCAAATGATTTAATTAATAAAAATAACACTAAAAATCAGATTTAAATTTTTCTTTTAGTGATATTGACATAACTTATCACAAACTTATTATTATTATTATTATTATTATCAGATAATTGTCACTTAAAAGTCTACTCCTATTTTTATATATGACATATCACATATACATATACAAAATACACATACAATTTATATATAAATATATATATATATATCAATTAATATTATGATATACAGTACAGTATATAAACTACAGTCTAATAAACTAATGTCTCGTGAAATTCATGTGATATTACTATATATATATATATAATATTATTATTATATTTAAGTATATGTTGATTGAGACCCTTGAGACTCATATATATATATATATATATTTATATATAAAAATATTTCACTAATATTTATATATATACAGTATATTATTATCAATTTTAATAGGAAAGCCTAATAAATAAAATTAAATAAAATAAAAAAAAGTTTGAAACAATTTTAATATTTAGTTTGTTTTTGTGTGATTGTGTCAACAATTAATATATTAAATTAAACATTTAATAATAATAATAATAATAATAATTGAAAGTAAATATAATTATTGCACATCAATAAGTAATTGTTTTAAAAAATTTTATAGCAATTATTATATTATTAATATTATTATTATTTTAATAAACTTTTAATAAAAAGCATTTATTTTATATGTTTGAATAGTTTGGAAATATTTTTTTAAAAAAAATAATAATAATTTGTTTACAATTTTTGTTTTAAAGTTTTTTTGTTTGCTTTGTTTTGTTTGTAAATATATAAATTTGAAAACAAAAATTATTATATAATAATAAATTATGCAATTAATAAATATAATAATAAATTTTTGTCTAATTTTATTGGTAAGTTTTTATTTATATTTTAAATAAATTTTTTGATCTTTAAATATATTTAAAAGTTAGATTAAGTTAAAAAATATATAAATTTATAAATAGTTTTATTATTATTATATTTACTAAAACATAATAGTATTGCATATACTGTATATATATATATATTGCAAAAAAAATTAAATAATATAAAATATCTGAACATATCTAATAAATTGTGCATGCTAATTATTTTTTAAATTAAATAATTAAACAAAAAATAAAACATATAAATATATAATGTTTTTGCAAAAATGTTATTTACCTTAAAAAATATATTCAGTATAAGTTTTATTGGAAAAATTGCTTAAAAATATATAATAAAAATTATACATGTACATTTATGTTTTAATAACAATAATAATGTACAGGTTTTCTATAATAAAAAATGTTATTTTTATCAAATTAGATAATAATAATAGCCATAAATTATAGATAAAATTATATATAAATATATTGATAATACCCGTACATATGGTTAAAAAAAAATGTACATGTACAAATCATATATAAAAAAATTATTTTTATAATAATAATAACTATAACATTGAACATCATATCTATAATAAATAAAAACATTTTAATTGTTTTATTATTATTATTATTTAGTTGTCCTATTTATTAACGTAATATTGTTAATAATGTTAAATATATTTATAAGAAAAAAATAAGTATTAAATATATATAAAAAATAAGTTAAAACTTTTTTTTATATAAAAAAATACTAAAAATGTTTAAATTCAGTGATTAACTAAATAACTAACTAATCATAACTAAAAACATAAATTACTTACAAATTAAATAAAAAAAAATAAAATAAATTATTTATTTGGCGTCTAATATACAGCAAAAAATTGATAGGAATTATTAATATTGAACGAAAAAAATATGTTTTATTTGCATTTCTAATATAATTATTTGATTGATTGATTGATGCCGACAATTGATAATTAATTAATTAATCAATTTATTAATATATATATATAAAATATTTGTTTTATTAATTTTTTATAATTGCACAATTGCATAATTCAAAATTTAAATAATCAAATATATATATATATATATATATTAAGTGTTAAACGGGTTAAAAATGATACGATATATCACACGATTAAAAACATAAAACATTAATTGATTTTAAATATTAACTTAAATATCAATATATGATTATATTTAAAAAATAACTAAAATATTTCGCAAAAATAAAATTATTAGATATAAAACAAAAAAATTAAATATTATTTTAAGATCATATATACATATTTAGATAACAAACAAACAAAAAAAACTAAAGTTTATAATTATAATAATTTTTTTTTTTTAAAATATTTAATTATTTTTTTTACAAAATTAGTTGAAAACATCTATTTCTGAACAAACGGTATTAAAATTTTCGGTAAAATCGCGGGCATCGGGCTATCCATTGCTGGTCGAAGTTATTAGTCGATTGCCGTTAACAACCGAAATATGTCGACTGTCCTCGAGTAGGACATCCCAGAAAACAATTGAACGTATTGTATTCAATGGTGATCAACTAGATTTTGAACTATGCTCTAGACCTAACCTAACCATCAGTACCAGTGATACTATCAGCAGCACCGGTAGTATGGATCCAATAGCTGCCGATATACACATATCCGATGCCAACCAACACACGGCTATTGTCGACCTATCGTTGGGTGACTATGACGGCAGTAGAGGCGGCGGCGGGTCGTCGTCCGTAAAGCATAATCGGCTACACCTGAGCTCCGGTACCCTAAAGTTAGATCCAGTTATCCAAGGACTGGTAGTCGACCTGAATGATCTACGACTGGAAGTACATAATAAATCATTTATTAAACAATCACTTAATCAGCGCCGGTATAAACATATATCGTTTATGGATTTTAATGTCAATAATAATATCAATAATTATAATTATAAACAATTTCTAGAAAATATTAATTATAATAATAATCAACGAAAACTAAATACTAATAATACAACTAAATTACAACAACAAAATAATAATAATCTATGTAATAAATTTACCCAGTTAATTGACCTAGACTCGCTAATTGGTTTATTGATGGCATTGATAACATTTATAATATTATTTATTGTATTTTGTTGGAAATTTCAAAATTATTAATTAGATTAGTTTATTTTTTTTAAATTTAAACAAAAAATTAGTTTTTATTTATTTTAATAATAATTTGTTAATATATATTTTTTTATTAACTATAATTAATTAAACAATAAGTTAGGTTTTTATTATATATTATTATTATAGAAAAAATAGTGTAATTTTTTTGTACATAAAATTTTATATATATATATACACACACAAACATTTTTATAATTACTAAATTAAATATATAAATAATATATATTTATATACAGTATATAATCTCAAATATTTTTTTACAAATAAATTTTTCTATAACTAAAACAATAATAATTAATAATTGATATGATATCTATCTGGTATCTAAAAATATTGTATATAATTAATTATAATATTTTTTATAAATAAAATAAATAAATAGTGAAAATAAATTAAGTAAATAGCAACAAAAAAATAGTAAAACTTAATGTTAATAATTTATTTATATATACTGTAAATATATTTTTAAAAAATTAGTTTATACTGTAATAACACTTTTACTGCCAGCAAATAGTATATTCAATTATAATGGACAGTATGGCCAACAAATAGCCGCCGGCAAGTATGGGCAACCAATTTTTAAGGCAATCATCCAGTGTTAGCTGAGCACCGGTAGTAGTAGTAGTAGTAGTAGTAGTAGTAGTAGTAGTAGTCATCGATGCCAATACATACCGGCCTTTCATTTGCCTCTGGAGATCAATCAATCGCATTGTCCTCTGAGGAAATCCGGCTACCGTTGCATTGAATACCCTATTATTTGTTGTTATAATACAAAAATTATTGGATATTTATAAAAGTTTTCAATTAATTAATTAATTAAATAAAAAAAATCGATGTATACTACTATATTGATTGGTCAAAAAATAGTTAATTAATTAATTAATTATTTAATTTTTGTTGTTAAAAATAAAAATCTATATTTTTTTCTAACTAAAATTATTTATTTTAAATATCGCAAATAAAATCTATATATAAATATATATTTATTTATTATTTTTAGAAAAACATATATATAGAGTAATAAATATGTTTTAAAAAAAATTATTATTATTAATAATAAACTATAAAATAGTTTTATAAATATTGTAAGCAATTATAAAAAGTTTTTTTAAAAAAAAATAAATAAATAAAAATATCAATCAATTGACATACAAATCGATAAGCTGTCCGCCAAACGGGTGCCGTCGGCTAACAGCAATGACCAGATAGTTGAGAGCGTAACGGTGGCCAATGGTTAGCGGTAAATGTGGACAAATGCTGACCAAATTTTCGGTAGTAAACGAACTGACCATTAGTATCGATTGGCCGCTGGCTATACGGTTGTCAATTGAAATCAGGTCCGCGTACTCACGGCTCAGATGGTCTAACCATTCAATACGCGAACCATCCGTGTATAGGGTGTCCAACTGTTGGCCTAAAAACTCGCGAAATTTATGGCCATCTCTTTTCTATACAGAAAAATAAAATAATAATAAATTATTTATAAAATTAATTAAATGCTAGAAAAAAAATAATATTTTTTTATGTATAGTTTTATAATATTCAGTAAACATTTTATGGTATATTAAAATAATAATAATAATATAACCTATAATTTTGAATTAATTAGTAAATTAATTATATTATTATTTAATTATTATTTTTTAAAAAAATTAATAAAAATTAATAATAATTTCTATAATAATAATAATAATAATTATAAATTATATATATATCCTAAACCTGTATCATAACTTTGAAACCGGTTTTAGTTAATATATCATCAATTGATTGGACCATTGGCTTGAATTTATGGCCAAAATAGCTGCTTAACAGTGACTGTCCAAAACAATTGCTAACTATAAGCGACATAAGCAACCATATGGTTGTCATTATTACTAATACAATCGCTGATAGTAGTGGTGGACAGTTAGCTGATGATGATGATGATAGCCCGGTCCGGTACTTTTTTTCGGTACTGATTTTATTATATTTATGGACTAGTAGCTGAAAATCTTTACTATGGCATTGATTGACTACCAGTGCGTACATGTTTTGTGCTAAGCGCTGGTATGTCATATCACTATAGCTGGTGGTGCTGATGCTGAACAATGGTTTCCAGACCAATAGGGTTACCATAAACATGACTACCAGTGCAAGCCATACCTATTTTTTTTAAAAAAATAGGGAACTGTATATTTAAAGATAATCAACAATAAACAAACAAATTTAGCATGCTAACTTTTTTGTTTAAAAAAAGGAACTGTATATTTACATATGATAAAAACAAAAACAAATTTAGCATGCTAACTTTTTTGTTTAAAAAAAGGAACTGTATATTTACAGATAATAAAAAAACCAACAAATTTAGCAAGCTAACTTTTTTAAAAAAGGTACTGTATATTTACAGATAATCAACAAAAAAATTAGCATGCTAACTTTGTTTTAAAATAAAAAAACATAACTAACCCATTGATCAAATAGTCTAAAAAATGCTAGATAATGTTTAGCCTGGACAATTTCCAGCCTGGTTAATATATCAATTTGATATAGTTCACTAAATATAATATTTTTGTAGCTAGGTGATTCGCTCATGTACATAAACCAGGGTGGCATTGTTAGTGTAGGTTCCTATATTAAAAAATATAGTTAGTATTAATTTTTAAAATAAAATAATTAATTAAAAATTAATTAATTTATAAATACTAGTACATCAATATCAGTAACTTTCAGTGTCATTGATGACTTTAAAAATATATCCAGGTGCAGATTGCAGGCAATATACTGGAGCACCGGTAGCATTATGCTATTTTCAAATATCTAGACAATTATATATATATATTTAATAATAATAATACAAATATATAATTATTTTTATCATTATTATTAAAATAATTTAATTACATTACATACAGTAGAATAATAATATTTCAGTAATTAAAAAAAAAATAATAACACTAAAATTAATTATCTAAATTTAATATAAAAAATTAATAAATAAAAATAATAAAATAAATAGTAATTAATAGCTGAGTTAATAAATTAATTATAAAACACTACAGTATTAATTAAAAATTTATAAATTATTATTATTTTTAAAAAATATTAATTAATTACAAACAAGTAATAAAAACTTTACTATTAGTATAATAATAGTACAACTAATCAAAAAATAAGTTTATATTAAATATTATAAATAAAATTTTGTTTATTATTTTAATGTTTTATTTAATTAAATAAAATTAATTAAATATATATATATATATATATTTTAAAATAAATACTTTACAAACCACTTTGCTAATAAACTCTGGTACTCTCAATAGTATAGTTAGATTGCCCATTGGTTTATAATTTAAATTAATATTATTATTATCATTATCATCAATAATATTTGAACAATTTAGCCAGGTATTTGTTGAAATTAATTTGGCACCAGTTAATTTATAGATAAATTTATCGATATCGTCAAATTGTTTAATCATTTAATTTGATTATGTTTTTTTTGTTTTAAAAATATTATTATTTAATTTTTATAATTAAATATAACTATTCTACTAAAAATTATTATCTATCTATATATATACTACTTGTAACTAATTTTTATTTATTATTATTATTACAAAAATACAGTACAATAATTGCGATAAATACTAATATGTAAATTATAATTAATAACTAAATATAACTATTTTTTAAAAAAAAAGACTATTAATTATATACCAGAAATATATTGTATATAATAATAATTATATATTGTAGTTATTAATAGTATTAGTATTAAATATATATATATATATATTCAATATATATGTATATATACTGTATATACATATATGTACTGTATAATGTATAATACTAAAAAAAATAAATTAATGCAAAAAAAATTAAATCAATGATAAATAAATAATTAATTTATATATTTTACTATAGTTTCTAAAGTTTCATTATGTGTAATTATTATTTATTAATCAATTTATCAATTTATCTATTACTATATATATATATATATATATATATATATATATTTAGAAATTTATTGAATTATATAATTACAAATTACTTATGTATAATAATAATTATTATAATAAAATATTAAATCTATAAAGTAATTCAATTGCATAATACAAAAGTAATTAAAAAAAATAAATAAATTATTGATTAATAAAATTATACAAAAATATAATTGTCTGTTAACTAATCAATCATTTAGAAAAACATTTATAAATTAATTTTGTAAATAATATAATTTGATTTATTTAAAGAATAAAATAAAATAATTTTTATATTTTTTATCAATATGTCTCAATGTATTTGTATTTTTATTCAACTAATTAATTAATAATGTTTAATTAATTATTAGTAAAAAACTTTTTTTTTAGTAAGTAGTTCACTTTGAACATTAATTATATAATGGAAATTTTAGCATGCTAAATTAAAAATAAATCTATCTATTTAACACAACATATTATCAAACACACATACATATATATATACACACACACATACATACACACATACATAGATAAAACTCACATACACACATACATAAATACACACATACACACATATACATACGCACATACATACACACATAAATACATACACACATACACACACACATACATACACATATACACACACACATACATACATACATACATACATACACACATACATACATACATATATATACACATATGATATATACAAACAGTTGTATAAAACATATACTAATAAAAAACTTAATTATAATAATATTTTCAACTATCAAATATTATAGTATATACTGTACTATAACTAACTAATAAAATGATATATCAATTAAACTATCTGATTTACCTAACTATTGACATAACAATAATTGTTAAGTTAATTAATGTTAAACATGTTTATAAATACTGTATATTTAACTAATGCTGGAAACACTAGTATATGCAATATACTAGTGTTGAAAGTTTCCCAATCTAGAAAATTACTTAAAACAATTTATTTTTATATATTAATATATATTTTGACAAGTTTATTTATTAATAATTTGTTATATATATGATAGCACCAGTAAATGATAAACCTGAAATTATATACAGTATATACTGTATATATATATATTAGTCATTAAAACAAATAATAATAAAATTTTTAGTAATTTTTTTTCAAACACAAAATTACAAAATGACTTATCAAATGAGGCAGGTGGTTTTTTTTATTTATTTATGAAAAAATAAAACATTTATATAAATTATTTAATTTTAGGTTTTTTTTATTGTTGTTGAATATATATATATTGTAGTCATAGTTATAAAGTATATATAAAATATATAGATATAACACACACACAGAAAATATTATATTAAAACTGTTATTATTATTATTATTACATCTATTAGTTGTATATTTGTTGTAATATTATTTTATTTTTAAAAACAATAATAATTGAATTTATTTGTAATTTTAAAAATTGAAATACAATTGCTATATATTATTATTATTAATAATATTTTTTTTAAATTTTGCATCAATTTCATAATAATAATAATTATTATTATTGTATTAATTAATAAACATTTTAGAGGTTAATCAACAATCAAATTAATTAATATATAATTAGTTATATATATATATATATATTTCTCTCTAAATAATGTGTTATTTAAATAAATAATTATTAATATCCATGTCATATTATCAATGTCATATTTTTTATTATTATTATCATCATCATTATAATGTTGATATTGAATTTTTGTATTTTATTTGATATTATTATAATACCATAAGTTTATTATAAATAATATAAATAATTTTTTTGTGTATTATATTTTTAGTATTATTTTAAATAAGTATATATATTTTTTTGTATTAAAATTAATTTTTATTTTTTATAAATTATAAAAATGAATAATATAAGTGATAATAATAATATTGAAAATAATATAAATTTTTTTAATAATAATTCGTGTAAATTGACTATTAATAGTGATATTAATAAAAATGTTAATAAGTGTAATAATAATAATACTAATGTTAATAATAATATAATAAATAATGAAACCAATGGATTAAATATTAAAAAATTATCATCAAATAAGCCAGCAACAAAATTAAAACAACATTATCATCCATACAATTATTATATCTATACAGTTATTATTTGTATAATTCATCTATTATTTGTAAGTATATTACTTTAACAATATATATATAAATTATTATATGATTGAAAATTTATTTGAATATTTAAATATTTATTAATAATAGTTAATTTCATTACAAACATATGTTTGTATAAATAAATAAATAAATATTTATAAAATATTTTTCAAGTTAGTCATCAAATAAAAAACAACAAAAAATAATTTTTTTAAAAAATATATTTTGTCTGGTATATTTTTAAAAACTATTTATTTTATTTTATTTTTTAAAATAACAACAAAAATAAATTAGTGAATCATAATGTCTATATATATATATAGTGTTTTATTAATTTTATTACAACTAAAAAATTATATATATATATAAATTTATTTAAAATTAGATACGATAAAAATAATAATAATAATAAATAAATAAATTTAAATATAATTAAATATATTATTAATTAATTAATTGATTATTTTTTTTGTGATCTAAATTAAGGGATTAAATAATTCATGTTTTGGTCCGACATTTGTTGATTATAAATACATATTGAAGACAACATTCAGTAATGTTTCCTTATTTCCAAGTTTGCTATCATTTGGTTATATGTTTGGATCATTTTGTATGTTTGGCTTATAAAATTAATAATTAAATTATTTAGTATTTTTTATATTTATTTATAAAAAAATTAGTAATAATATTTAAAACTAAAATTAATAATACCTGTATATTCACAACAAAAAAAAACACTAAACATAATTATAATTGCATTTAGTTTTTTTATTTATTATATGATATATATATATATATATATATTTGTTTTGTACTAATAATATAAATAGTTTTATATAAATTTATAAACTTTTTTTTTAAAAAAAGTATTTTAATTTAATTAACTTACAGTGTATTCAAAATATATATATATATATATATATTAAATAATTAAATTAATCAATTGATTGGTTAAAAACACTAATATATATATACATATAATTTTGCTTAACTACATTAATCATATATATTATAATATATATAATAATTTTTATTTATTTAAAATTAATTTATGTTTTTTGTTTGTTATCCATATACCAACAAAACAAACAAAACAGTCGGCTATCTATACAAATACATGAATAGACAGTTAGTTTTGATTGTATTTACGGCATTGATGGCCATATCAACGGGACTGATGCCATACTCCCAGTCATTACTACACTATTATCTCAGTGTTTTCGGCTATGGTCTCGGCTCCGGTGTCTGGTTTAGTGCCTATAATGTATGGATAATCGAAATGTGGCCCGGCCATCGATCCGCACCTGTACTACAACTGTCCCAATTTATGTACGGTTTGGGTACTATATTCGGGCCGATGCTGGATCAGCCCTATGTTACCGGCGAACTCATACATACTATTAAAAAACTAAACAATCAGTTAACTAATACTAATAGTAATAATAATAATAATAATACCGTAATTAATAATAATTTAACTGAAATAATGGTTAATCAGACATTGGATCAGTTGATTGATACGGAAAATATTGTACGCCGGGATAAACTTCGCATACCGTTCCTTATAATAGGCTGTTCCGAGTTTATAGGTTAGTATTTATTATTAGTAGTATTATTATTACTAGTACTAGTAAGTTATAGTAGTTATCAAGTAAATAAACTTTTTAAAAAACAATAAAAAATTATAATTATAATTAAAAAAAATAATTTATTAATTTTTTTATATAAATTTATTGATGATCACCCCATTTATAATTAAACTTAATTATTTATATATTGAATATATATATATCATAATATAACCCAATATAACAGTTATATAAATAATTTATAATACTTATATTTATATTATTTTATTAAACTATTATTTTATCAAACTATTATTTTATTAAACTATTATTTTATTAAACTATTATTTTGTTACACTTTTATTTTATTAAACTATTATTTTATTAAACTTTTATTATTATTAAACTATTATTTTTATTAATCTTCTATTTTAATTTAATTTAACTTTTATATTATTATAATTTTAATTTTAGGTCCTATCCTATTGGCAATCATGTACTTAATTAGGCCGTACGTTATCAACAATACCTATGATGATGACAATAGTAGACAACTGTCCCATAAAAATAGTAGCTCATCATCATCATCATCATCGACAACGACAACACCACCGCCACAAGCACCGGTAGATACTACCAATGGTTCAACCAAAAAATCAATAGTCCAATACAAAAGTACCCGACTGGGTCATAGTCTACTGGTGGGGCTGTTATCCAATTTGATTGGTCTAGTATTTGTATCGGATAATATATATCTGAAATTTAGTGCCACCTATTTCCAGTATATACCTATGCAGCTAACGGCCAGCCAATCGGCTACGTTGGTCACCCAAATGGCCGTCTGGTATACAATGGGTCGGGCAATAACTGTAGCCATATCCATACGGCTGAAACCCCACGTAATACTCAGCTATCATTGGCTGATATTGTTGTTGGGTTTAGCTATACTATCTGTTGGACACGACTACTACCACTGGCTATGGTTGGGTGCACTGGTCGTCAGCTATGGGTTTTCGGCACTATTGCCGGCAGTGTTTGCCTACGCCGGCCAGTATGTCGAGCTAACCAATCGGTTGGCAACGGTAGTCATATTCAACTGTGGCCTCTATAACTCGTTTCTACCCTATCTACTGGGCCTGTATGTTGAACTATACCCCGGTATCTATTTGTTGATAATATTGGTGAATACAGTGTGCGGTTGTATGATATTTCTAACCATTTCACTGATGACTACTACCACTACTACTACTAGTACTACTACTACTACTACTAATGATGGTTCAAATGGATAGGTAGTAGTAGTAGTAGTAGTAGTGGTAATAATAATAATACTTATAGTGATTAACTAAACAATAATATATAAATAATTATAATACATATTAGGATTATATCATATTGTATTAAAACATAACAACATTTATTAACATATAGATAATACATATATAATAACAGTTATATATTTATAAATGTATATGAAAAATATTTTAAATATATTTAAAATAAAAAAAATTTACTGTACATTATAGTAGGTAGTAGTAGTAGTGGTAGTGGTAATAATAATAATACTTATAGTGATTAACTAAACAATAATATATAAATTTATAATACTATTATAGATTACATCATATTGTATTAAAACATAACAACATTTATTAACATATAGAATCTATATATATTATAGATAATACTATATAACAGTTATATATTTACATATATTATGTATAAATGTATATAAAAAATATTTTAAATATATTTAAAATTAAAAAAAAATTACTGTACATTATACTAGAGGGGATGGGGGGGTGGGTGGATGGAGAAACAAACAAATGTAGATTTAGATAAATAAACCTAATTAAAAAAAATTGAATTGACAATTTACAAAAAATAAATAACAAAAAAAATAATTATGTAAAATTAATAGAAATAATTAATTTTAATTGTTATTATTATTATTATTATTATAAAAAGTTTGACTAATAATAATATTTAGATTTAAAAATTAATAAAATAAACATCTATTAAAACACCTAAAAATAATTTTTTTTATTGAATTAAATTTCAAATCATTGATGATGATGATGAGGATAATAATAATTATATTAATAATAAATATTAATAATAATATTAATAATAATAATAATAATAATTATAATAATAATAATAATAATAATAATAATAATAATAATAATAATAATAATAATAATATTAATAATAATATTAATAATAATATTAATAATAAATATTAATAATAAATATTAATAATAATATTAATAATAATATTAATAATAATATTAATAATAATAWTAATAATAATAATAATAATAATAATAATAATAATAATAATAATAATAATAATAATAATAATAATAATAATAATAATAATAATAATAATAATAATAATAATAATTATAATAATTATAATAATTATAATAATATTTTTAATATAGCAAACTGTTAGCTAGTATAGTACCTAAAAAAAAACTTTAAAAATTTAATATATATACCATATATTAATATAAAACTTTTAGAAAATTAGCTTAGTAATATTTTTATTTTTTTTAAAAAAGAAAAATTATAAACTTATGATTATTTTCTCAATATAAAACTAAATTAATAAAAATGTCTTTTTTTAATAATTTTATTTAATTAAATTAATCTTATAATTCATAAATATTGTTATTTTTAAATAAATAATTATTAAATTTATTTAAAAAATCAATAAATATTGAATTATAATTTCAATTACAAACTTATATAACAATATTATAGTAATTCAATTATTTTATTTTATTTTTCTTAAAAATAATTTACTTATATTAGAAATTAAAACACTTTTAATCAATGACTTTTAATTTAATTGACATTTAAAAAATTATAAATATATATATTAATTACTAGTAATGCTTTTAAGTCATTATAAAAAAAATCAGTAAAATAAACATTTAATTATAAATTAAAATCACTTTGGAATTCAATAAATAAATAAATTATTTTTATATTTAAACAACAAAAATATTGTTTTATATATCATTTAAAAAAATTATTTTAATCACTAAAAATGGATTCAAAACATATTATACGATCGGTTAACTACAATGATGTCGATTACTATTATAAATATCAATCAATTATTGAATTATTGATTGGAAAACTACAATCAGAGCCAATGAAACTCTATATGGTTTATATATAAATTAATAATAAATGTTTTTTTTTATTTAAAAAAAATAAATAAAATCATTTATTATTAATTTATATGCAATTGAAAAAATTATTATATAAATATTATATTTAATATTAATTAATTGTTAATAATATTTATGAGAGAGAGATTTAGAGACTGATTATTATTTTATTTTTTTTAGTAGAAAATTAATTAATTATTTGTTTGTTTTTGTTTTTTTATATTATTTTTTCAATAGACTGACAGCCATAGTGGTCGCCAATGGACCAGAGGTCAGGTACTGGAGTCGGCCCTTAGTTTTGGCCAATACTTACGTACAGATGATTGTTGTCGACTGGAAACGGGAGAAACGGTATGTTTTATAACACATAGCAATGACTTACACGCCATCGGAGTGTTGGGCGTATTGGCCGCCGGAGGTGTCTATAGTTCATTGTATTCAACTTCAACTGAAAGTAAATATTTATTATTTTTAAATTTATTTTTTCAAATAAAATTAAAAAAAAAAATTATTATTATTTTAAATAATACTAGAATTATATATGTTTTTTCATCAAATTTTTTTCAACTATAATTATTATTTTTTTTTTTTTTAGATGAAATAGATAATATGATTCAAACAATTAAACCAATTATATTAGTCGGTTGCCAACAAAATATGAAACTATTAAATACTATTCAACAAAAATACAAATTTATCAAGGTACATTTTTTTATAATATATATAATTTAATGTAAATATCGATATATATATATATATGCATACTTTAAAATTTTATTTTTTAATTATTAATTATATGTCTTTAAAAAAAAAATTAGCATTTTTGTTGATAATGTTGTTTGTTATATATTATAAATATAAAAGTTTATATTTTTACGATTTTTTTTTTGATTATTTTTTCAAAAAATAATTTAGAGTATTTTAGATTTGGACATTATTAGTAAATTAGATATTAATAATAAACTACCAGTGCCGATTACAACAACACCGACACCACAACCAACAACAAACTTGGCTACACTATTGATGTCTAGCGGAACAACCGGTTGGCAAAAGGCCATCAGTTGGACAAATAGCCAATGGTTGTCGTTGATGGCCATTATGCAGCACAGGGATGTTTTACCCCTTAACCCGGACGATATATTATTATCCATTAGCTTTTCGCACGGTATGGGTTTGGTTTGCCTGTTTCAGACAATAGTTACCGATAATGGCTGCCAATTGGTTGTACTGAACGATAACGATTACCAATCGCCTCAATCGGTATTTCGTTTAATACATGACTATCGGGTGACAGTATATTATACTCTACCGAATCAAATGAAATTTTTGGCCAAACATTTCAATCAATATGATAAACAATATTTGAAATCATTGGACAATTTGATAGTCATCGGCGGTGACCTAAATCAACAGATTTATGATAAGATTATAGATGTTTACGGATTTAAACAATTCAGAAGATGTATATACTATTATTTAACTATTATTTAACTATTATTAACTATTATTTAACTATTATTAAACTATTATTAACTATTATTAACTATTATTAACTAACTATTATTAACTATTACTAACTATTATTAACTATTATTAACTATTATTAACTAACTATTATTAACTATTATTAACTATTATTAACTATTATTAACTATTATTAACTATTATTAACTATTATTAACTATTATTAACTATTATTAACTATTATTAACTATTATTAACTATTATTAACTATTATTAACTATTATTAACTATTATTAACTATTATTAACTATTATTAACTATTATTAACTATTATTAACTATTATTAACTATTATTAACTATTATTAACTATTATTAACTATTATTAACTATTATTAACTATTATTAACTATTATTAACTATTATTAACTATTATTAGCTATTATTAACTATTATTAACTATTATTAGCTATTATTAGCTATTATTAACTATAATTAACTATTATTAACTATAATTAGCTATTATTAACTATTATTAACTATTATTAGCTATTATTAGCTATTATTAACTATAATTAACTATTATTAACTATAATTAGCTATTATTAACTATTATTAACTATTATTAGCTATTATTAGCTATTATTAACTATTATTAACTATTATTAACTATTATTAACTATTATTAACTATTATTAACTATTATTAACTATTATTAACTATTATTAACTATTATTAACTATTATTAACTATTATTAACTATTATTAACTATTATTAACTATTATTAACTATTATTAACTATTATTAACTATTATTAACTATTATTAACTATTATTAACTATTATTAACTATTATTAACTATTATTAACTATTATTAACTATTATTAACTATTATTAGCTATTATTAACTATTATTAACTATTATTAGCTATTATTAGCTATTATTAACTATAATTAACTATTATTAACTATAATTAGCTATTATTAACTATTATTAACTATTATTAGCTATTATTAGCTATTATTAACTATAATTAACTATTATTAACTATTATTTACTATTATTATTAACTTTCTAATTCTAATTTTTAAGGTTACGGTATGTCAGAAATTGGTACAGCATTTATAGAACCGGCTTCTAAGTTGAATAGTCTAACAATTAATAGTACGGACACTGCTTTGGGTAAAGTTGTTCCCGGAATGGAAATCAAAATTATTGACACCAATAACTGTGGCAATAGTTTACCGGCCAATCAAACGGGACAGATATGTTTACGCGGACCAACTGTTTGTATTTATTGCAAAAAAGATTTTTTTTTTATTATAATATAATATGAACAAAAAATAATTGTTGTTTTTTTTCAGGTAACACCCGGCTATTTTGGTAATCCCGGTGCTACCAATCAATTGTTTACTAGCGATGGTTTCCTACTAACCGGTGATTTAGGATATTATGATCAAAACCAATACTTTTATTTTGTCGGACGATTGAAAGATTTTATCATTTTTAATGGTAATTATATTAAAAATCTTATAATTTTGTTTTTTATAAAATATATATTAATAATTTTATAGATATATTTATTTATAAATAACATTAAATTGAATTTTTTTATATATATAAAAATATATTATTATTATTAAATATTTTCTTCTAATTTTCTAACTAATTGTTTTAAACTAATTAAAAACTAATAATAATAACAATAATAATAATTTAAATAAATAAAAAAACACATATATAAATAACAAACAAAAATTAAAAAATAAAAACATATGTTATGAAAATAATTATTTTAATTATTAACAAAACTATTATTGTTGAAAAATATTAGGCATAAAATTTTCGCCAAATGAGTTAGAGTTGCATCTATTAGGCCATCCATTGGTCGATAGGGCAGCCGTTTTGGGCGTCGATGACAAACAGTACGGACAGATACCCCGGGCCTATGTTACACTTATAGCCGCCACCGACACCGACAATACCGTTACGACGGATAAGCTAGCGATGGAAATGGATTTACAACAGTATGTTAACCGTAAGGTTAATAATATAAAACAGCTAAGAGGTGGTGTCAAGATTTTAGATAAAATGCCCATGACCAGTTTAGGCAAAATTAACAAGATGAAATTGAAAATGATTAATTAAACATAGATTATAATTTATAAATAATTAATTAATTAATTAGTTAATTATTACAGCTAGTACAAGTAGATTAGATTAAATTATAGTTTGTTGCATTATTGATACTACTAAATATTATATGTTAAAATTTATTTTAAATATTACATTTTTGTTTTGTTTTTTTGTTTTAATTATTTTTTTATATTAATAAAATTTATTATTAAAAATTAATATATTTCATTTGTTTTTCTTAACTAAATTAAGGTATTTTTTTTAATTATTAATAATACACGAAACAAACTAACAGAAAAATTTTTAAATAGTAATAGTAAATAAATATTATTATAATAATATATAAATATATATATATATAGATATAGAATATTATATAATATCTAATTTTATTATTAAATTATTATTAATTATTATTAAATTATTATTAATTATTATTAAATTATTATTAATTATTATTAAATTATTATTAATTATTATTAAATTATTATTAATTATTATTAAATTATTATTAATTATTATTAAATTAAATTATTATTAATTTACTATTAAGACATCTAACAAAAATTTTTTATTGAATTAAATTTCAAATCATTGATAGAAATTCATGTCTAGTTTTATGATTATCTCTGAACTGTCCAAACATACAACTGGTTATAGTTTTGCCATTGATTTTCTGTACCCCACGAGAGCTCATACACATGTGTCTGGAAATACCAATAAAAATCAATAATTATATTCAAACTTATATATAATATGACACATACTTGGCCTCAACAACAACACCGACTCCTAAAGGACTGATAGCTTCAACCACTGCTTCGGCTATTTGTTTGGTCAGTCTTTCCTGAACTGTAAGACAACAACAAAAAATCAATAAATATTTTGTATTACTTATACTGTATTTGAAAATAATATTGTTTTCAACCATACCTTGCAATCTTCGGGCAAACATTTCAACAATTCGGGCCAATTTGCTGAGTCCCAGCACCTTATGGTCGGGCAGATAACCGATAGACACTTTGCCATAGATGGGCACCAAATGGTGTTCACAATAGGAAAACATTTCAATATCTTTGACGACAACCATCTCATCTGTGTCTTCAGCAAACACGGCATCATTCAAGACATCATTGATTTTCAATTGATATCCATTAGTGAAATACAACAGTGCTTTCGCTGCCCTCTCCGGTGTCTTCAATAGACCCTCTCTTTCCGTGTCTTCGCCAATGGTTTCCAACAGATCTCTATAAATACGAGTCAATCGTTTCAATTGTGTCTCATTTGTATCGTCCAAACTATCGTTTGCACCGTTAGTTGTTTTTTGCGATACTATACTATTACTTAGATTTTCATTGATATCATTTTGTTTAGCCTCCAACTCATTGACTACACTGTTATTATTATTATTATTATTATTATTTGAATTTAATTTATTATGATTTTTACTCATTTTTCTTGTTGTTGTATTATAATATAGATATATAACTTACTAATTAAAATATATTGATATATATATATATATATATATATACAGTATATATAGTATAAAATAAATTTTAATATTATAATATTGTATTTGCAAACAATTAAGCTAGTATAGTATCCTATTATACTAAAAAATAAAATAAAATTATTAATAATAATAATATAAAAGTTTTTAGAAAATTAAATTATTATTACAATTTCAATTTCTAAACTAAACAAATTATTAGGAAAATTAATTATTTCGAAATAATAATCTAATTTTTTAAACAATGATTTTTATAATTTGAATTTAATTTATTAAAAAAAATGATTTTTAAACAAATGATAATTCAATTATACTAAAAAACTAATAATCAATAGACATATATATATAATTAATTAATAATACTTTTAATTACTGATTAAAAATTTTGTTGTTTTTGTATATAAACCAGTCTTTTTTGAAAACAGTAAAATAGATTTTAACAATATTTTTATGATATATATATATATTAAGTTTATATAATTTATATTAATTTTATATAATTTATATTAATTTTTAATAATTACAATTATATTATATCATATATATATATGTAAATATTAATATTTTTTAATCATAATTGTAAATTTTTTGTTTTAACTAAAATAATATATATATATATATATTAAAAATATTAGTTTTTAAATATATTCTAAATGATTATAATATCTAATTTAATTATTTTTATATTTTAATTAAAAATTTTTATCATAACTTTTTTTTCAATCAGACAATGACTGAATCAGTGGACAACAAACCGATTGTATACCTGACCCGTATTGAGACGTTTGATTCGGCACACCGTCTGAATAGCGAACTACTCGATCGGCAAACAAATTGTGAGACATTCGGCAAATGTAATACAATTCACGGACATCACTATAGAGTAGAGTTGACTGTTAAGGGAACAGTAGATCCCGTAACTGGATTTCTAATGAATACCTATGATATCAATCAACTAATGGACGAAACTATATTGAAACCGTTTGATCATAAGTTTATCGATAGAGATATCCCGTACTTTAAGGACAGTAATATATCGTCGACTGTCGAAAATATTGTTGTCTATATATGGAAAGCCGTTTCCCAGAGATTGCCTACAAATGTTTCGTTAGATTCAATCAAATTGTATTCAACTGAGAAAAATGTTGTCACCTATTTCGGGTGATTAATTTAATTATAATTTTTAAAAAAAAAATAATAATTATAAAATTCAATTACTATTAACTTTTAGTAAAGTTTATTATTAAATATGTAATTTTTATTTTAATAATTAATTTTTTTTTTTAAAAATAATATTGTTTGGAATTAATAAATTTATTTAATATTTTTTTTGTCTATAACTATATACAGTATATATAACTATAATAGTTATATATATTTATAGAGATATATAGATACAGTAACTACAGTATTATAGTTTATTAGTGATAATTATTAAATAATAAATATTTTTTGAAAATATATCTAAATTTTTGTTGTTGATTAAAATTACTTATATAGTTAAAAAAAATTAAATAATTTAATAAATAACATGTTTATACAGTACTAATATATATATATAAACTAATTAATTGTATAAAATTTGATAACATTTATAATTGCAGATTAAATTAAATATCATTGAATTTCTATATATATAAAAATAAATATTATTTATCAAGATTAACATAATTTATTTTCATTTTCATTATTATTATTATTATTGTTTCATTTATATTTTAATAAACAAATCGTATATTAGATATGTATTAATATTATTAGGTTATAATAAATAAATAAACGTGTTTTAGATTTTTTATTTTTCGAATTGTAAATATTAATCTTAATTTTTTTTGTAAAAACTAATATAAAAAAGATATTTATAATCTATTAAATAATAAAAATTAATAAAAATTTTTTAGCTATGTTTCTATTGTATTATTTAATTAATTTTTGTTTAGCTATTATTTTTCTTCCAATAATCATTAATGTGTAATGCAGTGACTATAATGTATTATAACTTTTTTGATTTTTAGTTGATATCATTTTATAATAACAATTCAAATAATTAAATTTCTATTTTTCAATTGTCATTGCTTTCTAGCATTCTCAACTGGTTTTTTTTTTTAAATATGACATTAAATAAATTGTTAATAATAATAATATTAATTGAATTATATATATATATATTTATATTAATTATAAATATTCATTTATTAAAATATTTTAAAAAAAATAATAATTATTGATTATATACTGACTATATTATATTGATATAAATAAATATTTTAATTATATATATATATATATATATACATTATATTAGTGATAACATATACTGTAGATAAACTGATTTAATTTTTTTAATATTAATAATTATTTTGTTATTAAAAACAAATTATCATTAATTAAATAATAAAAATACTAATATAAATAGTATATATACTGTATATTGTTTTTTAAATTCAATTAAAAACAATGTAAATAACTTTTATTATCAATAACAATAATTTATAATTTATTATACAGTATATACTGTATTTATACTGTATATGGTATATAATTATTTTTCTAGATACCTAGTACCATTAATATATAAAAAATCTATTTTCAATGTATAAATATAACAATAACAATTAACTAGGTAATTAGCAAATAATAATAATAATAATACTAATAATATACAGATATATTACTTTATATATATATATATTAATACTACTATTACTACTACATGTACAGTACAAATAAATATATATATATAAATATTTTATTTATTTTTTTGTTGTCGAAAAAAAAATTAATTATTATAGTTAATTGTTTTATTTATTTTTTATTGATGAAGATGATGGTACTAGGTGTCTTATAAAAAAAAATTATTATTATTATTATTATATATACAGTATAATAACATAAATAAATAAATAAGTTATTAACATGTTATATATATTTTTTTTAGTGAAAATACAAAAAATAATAATATCTATGAAAAAAATTTCCATTTAGTTTATTTTATTATTCAATTAGTGATAGTTTTTTTTTGATAACAAAATAAATTCAATTAAATTATTTACAAAAAAATAGTAATTATTTATAAAAATATTATATCAGTGTATAATGTTTTTTTTCTCTCTAATAATAATTATTATTATAAGTTTTCAATATTAAAGTATAGAAAAAAAATAGTTAATATTAAATGCTATAATACTGTATAGACATTAATATATAATTTAATAATTTATTATTATTAGTTATTAGCAAAAAAAATAATTATTAATACTCTAATAATATTTTTATAAATTAATAATTAAAGTATTCATAAATAATAATTAGTTTTTTTTCCATACATTTATATTATTTATTACTTATTATTATTATTTGTGATAAAACTTTTTATTTATTGTAACATTTATTGTTTAGTTTTAAAAACAAAAAAAATGATTTTTATGTTTTTTTTTATATATAGTATATAATATATTATAATTTATGATTATAGTTATGTTTAGAAATTATACTGGGTTATATATAATTTAAATTAATTTTGATTTTATTTTTTTTTTTAAATTAATTATTATGTTTTAATTGCACTAGATCAAATACAATTAAACTATTTAAAAAAATAAAAATAAAATCCCAAAATTATGTATACAAAACTAGCGCCTAATCTAGTATGCGATTTGACTATAGCTGCTCAAACTGAGCCGACAACATTTGATATGAATTTTGATCATGGTCAATTGGGCAATTTTACATTTACCAACGATATTTTAGTAATATATATTAATTTTAATAATTATAATTTTAAATATATATATATATAAATATTAAGTTTGAAATATATTTATATATTTCAAACTTATAATTAGATAAAATTAATATATTATATATATATAAATCATTAATAAATTTTTAAAAAAAAATATATAAAATTAAATTATAGTAATTTTTTATTTTTATTGTTATTACAGACCATCGATAGTGATGTTAAATATCTATGTGGTTCTCATTTTTATTTTATATATGAATTAATTAAACGAACAAAATATGGGTAAATAAAATATACTAAAAAAAACTACTAAAATACTAATAATAAATTTTAATTTTTGCTAAATTAATTAAAAATATTTTAATTTTATTTATTATTATTATTATCCAGGGCATTAGCATTTTTAATGGATGAAAATTATTATCCTAATCTAACTATATTAGATAGATCAGTAAAATATGCTGAAAATAAGGTAAATAATTATTTTTAGTAAATTTTATTAAATTTTTTTTAGTACACATATGTTTTTTACAACACTAAAAAAATAAATAAATAATTAAACAAATAGTTTTTAATTATTAATTAATTAATTTAATTATTATAATTTAGCAAGTTGATATATTGCTCAACAAATACAGTTTGACTACAAAATTATTTGATAATAATTTTAATTTTATTATGCCCTACAATAAAGATATTATACAAATAGTTGGCAGTATCTATAGTACAATGTCTAGCAATAGTATATATGGTTTTACCAAAATACTAGATAAATATGTAAATATTATTTTTTTAATTATTATTATTTTTATTAGATTTATTAATTTACTAGTTAAACAATAGTATATATATAGATATAAATTATAGATAATAATTATAGTATTTTTTTAGTAATTAATGATTTTTTTTAAATTTTTTTTTATTAAATTTAATTAAAATAGTTTTGGTTGGGAATATTTTTATCAATTATTATCTGTATAATAATCTATAAAATCTACTTGATTATGTATGTATTAATAAATATGTTTTTTTAAATAATTTAAATATTATTATTATTATTATTATTATTAACTGTATATTATTAGTTACAGCAATGTTATTATTATATACTAATTAACTAACATATAAGTAATATTGGCTAGAAAAATAAATATAATTATAACTAATTAATTTAGTTTATCTTAATTAAAATTAAATATATAATTTATGTATATAAATGTACTGTATATATACATGTAATTTATATATCATATATATATATATATATATAACTACTATAGAAATAATATCAATACATCAATTGGACAACAATTATGGAATATATATAATGGATTTTTTATGAATTGTATGGCAATTATTATTATTTATTTTAAATATTATTAAATATTTTAATTATTATTTATTTTAATTATTTTTTTATTAAATATTTTAATTATTATTAAATATTTTAAAAAAATAAGTTATTAATACTAATTATTAAATATATATACTAGATAGATTATCTAGAGTGTTGTCTAGGTTTTAACACTTACCTCCTTTGACCACGTTTTTAAATAAAACATACACATCAATTTTGAAAAAAAAATTTATTTTATTAATACTATATAAAATAAACATTAAAAAATTAATTTTATTTATTTTGAATAACACAAAGCTCCTTTACCAGAGTTTTACCATAATATATAGACATAAATTTAGAAAAATTAATATTTTATACATTTAATTAGATTTATTGGAGATATATTTTTTATTGTTTCATTGTACAAAAATATAGTATAAAAGCAATTGTATAATAAATTTTCAAGTCATAATAGTCTTTATGTAAAAGTAGTGAACAAGTGAAATGGATGATATAAATTACAGTGACTTAAATAAAAGACTAGAGTCATATAAAAATTTTCAATGGACAGAAAGGATTACAGTAAATAATTATCAACAATTTGCTGAAGCAGGATTTTACTCAATTGGATTACAAGATTTTTTGAAATGTTATGAATGCAAAGGTGGACTATGTCTATGGTTACCTGGTGATGATCCATGGATTGAACATGCGAAATATTATCCACATTGTGCATTTTTGCGTGAAAATAAAAGCTTAGTTTTCATAGAAGAATGTACTAAAATTCATAATGAAAGACTAAATAATGATAAAATAAAATGTTTTGATATAACTAATGTAATAATGAATAATAAGATAGAAAATAACATGTTATGTAAAATATGTTATATAAATGAATTTGATATTGTATTTTTTCCATGTTCTCATTTATTAACTTGTTATACATGTTCAATGAAATTAACTAATTGTCCAATTTGTAATGCAATTATTGTATTAAAACAAAAAATTTTTATTTCTTAATAATATTTTACATGAATAAAAAATAACATTATTTAGTAAAACGTTCATTAAAAATTTTTTCTCGAAATTCTTTTTCTAAAACATAAGATATATTTTCTCCAATAAGTTTACATTTTATTTCATGAATACGTCTATCCCATACTATCCAATGCCAATTAGAAATTCTTGCTTGTTTAGAAGCATATGGCCAAACATACATTATTTTTACTTGTACATTATCACAGAATCTAACCGATTTCATGTTTTTTTTAATTTATTAATTATTTTAATAATTATTTTATCATTCAATAATCTATTACGTAAAAAAAGTTTAATATTCTTTTAAGACTATAATTTCTTGTTCGCAGTAATATATAAAATATAGAATAATAACCACAAGTAGTTGACAAATAATGTTGTAATGGTATTTGATTAAATATATATTTTTTACCATTTAATTTAATAAAGGAATATATTTCTGGGTGATAAGGTTTTCTTCCAAATGAATCAAAATATTCAATTGGTCCAGTAAGTGGAACATATATAGCAAACCAGTGTTCTCCAGGTTGTGATGATTTATGTGTGTTAACAATCAATGCACACGGTTTAATAGTTTTTATATAACTTATCTGATTTAAAGCTAAAACACCACAAAATTGTTTTTTTGCTATTTTATCTCTTTTAATAAAACTTAATATTTGAATAGAATTCATGTTTAGTAATCAGTAGTTACATTTCTATTTTCATCAATTTCTATAGTATTATCAAATACAGCATAACAAATTAACTTTATAGCATTTGCTAAATTTTCTGAAAATTTTAAATGCACATTAATATATCCACTTTTAGGTAAATTTATATATTTGTTAGTAAAACTAAAATCATTATTTAAATTAAAAGCATATAAACATAATCCATTTTTATAATTTTTAACGTCAATTGGAGATGGGTTATTAACGTAATTATATCCTAAATTCAATAATAAATCGTGGTATTCTCTAGCAAATAAATCTGTTGTATAGTTAGGTTGATACGGTACTTTAGGTATCATATCTCCATTGACATTTAAACTTAAACTATTTAAATTAAAATTTTGAAATCTTAAAGGATCTCGATAACTATTTCCTCTGTAAGCTGCATCGTCAACCATACCTAAAATAATTTTACTAGGTAATTGACCTAGATATAAATTATCTATATTAAAAGTTGATTGTCCTTGAGTTAAATTAATTACTTTAATATTAGGTCGTTTAACTGTATATAATGCATTAGAAATTCTTAATGCTTGTGCGTGTGCATTAAGTAAATTTGGTGTTACTTTAACTTTTCGAGCAAAAACACTCATATCTGTAATTTTTAACAAAGGATATTGATCTGCTGTCATTGCTGCTGTTTCAGAAACTGTTGGCCATCTTTCATTTGCTTTAGTAAATTCTAATTTAATTGGTACACCACTAATTAATAATTTATTTGTTGTAAATATTGGCCCATGTAATTTTCCGTAAAATTGCATTACTTTACTAGCATTACATAAAGTTGCTAAGTGTTCATTTGGATTTTCATAATTATATGCTGGTGTCCAAAAAGTTGTAACAAAGCCAGATGATGCAACAGTTGAGTTAGAATAATTTGATTGCTCAGTAACCGCTTCAATAAATGACATATAATTATAATTTTGAGCAGCTTGACTCACTAATGTTGATCCGAGATAAATAGCTAATTGATCAAATGCTGTGTTTAAAACGTAATTAGTCGGCGCAAAATTATTAATTGCTGCTGCAAAATTTGTTCCGTCTCTGTTTGTTAATTTACAAGTCAAATATAAATAAATATTTCGCATATCAATATACTCATCAGCTGATGCTTGAATTTCAAAATCAATTGTGTTTGAATCTATTACATTTGATTTAGGTCGATATTCAAGTATTTGTTGACTTTCAATTGTTCCTTGATATTTTACTTTTTCAAATAAATCTAATTCATCTTTTAAAATTTCAGTTGCCATATTTAAGCAAATATATCCAAATTACGTTTTTGTTTATTTTTACCTTTTTTTGATTTTCTAATAAATCGTTTTTTATTTTTTTTATTAGTTCTGGGTTTTCTTCTTAAACCAGAAACTTTGTTTTTATAAATTTTAGTTTTTACAGATTTTGATTTATGTGGCAAAAAATCAATATTATTAGGTTCAATTTGATTTATACCTTGAATTGGTATTCCTTCACCTTTTTGATTATTTTTTGCTTGTGCACAATAATATGAATTATAATCCATTCTGATAAGATGTACACATGTTGCTAATAAAAATACAACTAAGTTATATTTTGTACTGAGGTCTTATTATAAGCGTAGCAAATAATTTTCCTTTTCTAAAAATAAGATTGTTGTTTTCTTCATCAGTGATACGCAAAGTGATTGTATTAAATTCATTGTATTTTAATGGTATAAAATTTTTAACGTTGAAATCAATTTTTATAACATCATCTTTTTCCGAAATATTTGTAGGGATAATTCTTAATATATTAGATTTTTTATTTTGATAATTAGATTCAATAATTATATTACAATAAACAATTAAATAATTTATATTTCTCGAGACACTTAATGGACGAACATCACTTTTAATTTCTTCTATATTTTTAATAGATGTTTTTAAAGCGTTAGGAATGTCAGAATTTTGATATGTTAAATTAATTTTTTCATTGTTTATTATTTTATATAAGGAAAAATTATCAAATAAATTATTTATATTATAATTTTTCAAACCTAATAGTTTTTTTAAATTTTCGTTAAAATCAATATAAAAAACACCTCTTAACAAATAATATTCTACTTTCTTTTCATTGTCAGGTATTGCTTTTTTATTTGTTGGTTTTATTTTTTCATATTCTTCTTTACTTATTAAAACATCATCATCATCTAAATTATACCAAAATTTTGTTGGCATATAAAAATTTCCATTTTTAATTTTATAGATATTTTTTGTACTATCAAAATCAAATACAATATTATTAATTCTCCATTCTAAACCAGAACTGTATTCTCCATAATTACCAATTACCTTTGTTGAAGGCATTTTGAATGTTTTTGGATATCTTTTTTTAATAGTATTTTCAATGTTTCCATTAATTTTAGTTATAATTTCTTTTATATGGTCTTTCCAATGAATATCTTTGTTATGTAATATTTCGTAATTTTCAGTTATATTTTCTCCTAATGAATAATTTGAATCAAACTGCACAACAAATTTTGTAATATTGCTTAATCTATGTTTATCGTGCTCAACAATATCATTTTTTATGTCACCATAAAATGATTCTGGTACCCATTTGAAATTATAAGTAAGAACTAAATTTTCTAAAGGTTCTTTTAAATCAAGCCTTTTAGGAATAATTAGCTCAGCTAAAGCACACTCTTGTGGTTGTTTAAAAAATATGGATGGATTATAATCTACTTCTACAGTACATTCGTTATTATTATTAGTTAAATAAAAGTATTTATCGTCACTTTCAAAATAATTCATTTTTTAATCAATTTTTATTAATTCATTAGAGTAATAAGAACCTCTTATAATTACACCTTTTTTGTCTTTTACTTTATATTTATAATAAGGTGATGTATAAAATATTTTATGTATTATAAATATTTCATTGCTATAATTAGGAATATATCCTTTTTGAAATATATTTCTCATTAATTGTATTCTCACAAAATCACCAATTTTGTAATTTTGATTCTCTTGTGAAACTTTTATTTTGTATAAATTATTATATACTATTTTTTCATTATTTTTATTAACATCAACTGGTTTATATTTTGTTCTGCTGTGTGTCGTGTTGTTATAGTTATTAATAATATTTTTTAATACATTAATAAAATTTTTTGTTTTGTTATAATACATATATTTGTATAGTTTAACTTTAATTGTTTGATTCCAGCGTTCAACTACTCTAGCTTTAGATGAATCTTTTAATACTAAATGTTTTATTTTTCTCCACTTTAAATATTTTTTTAATTGTTTATTAGTAAATTCAAGACCAGCATCAGTAGATAATATACTAGGTTTGCGTTTAGATAATTTAAATATTTTAATAAAAGCTGCTTTTACAGTTATAGCAGTTTTATTTTTAAGTGGAATTCCCCATCCAAATTTTGATAAATTATCTATTACCATAAGTACATATCTATAATTCTTATTTATTGTAGGATATTTAATTTCAATTAAGTCTGCCTGCCAATTATGATCAATATAACGAGAAACAATTGAATTTCTTTTAAATTTATGTTTTACTGGTCGATGAATTCCATATACATTTTGTTTTGTTAACCATCTTTTAATTTCATTATATGTTATAAATGGATATTCTTCTTTAATTACTTTATATAAATTATCAATTCCACTAAAACTTGATGATTTTGTAATATTATAGTATGCTTCAGATATAGTTTTATTAATATTTTTTCCATTCAAATGATTTTGAGACATTAGGTAACTTATAATTTGGCTTTTCTAAATTTCTTAAGTTGTAATTACGTTTAGCTGTAAATAATTGTTTTTTAATTAACGATAAAACATTAGGTTTAATATTTAATTTATTTTGACCAAGTTTATTCTTATTTTTGAAAGTAGTAAATGCTTTTCTTCTTAAAATTTTTGGAGTTACATAATCATCATCATTATCTTCTATTTTTTGAGGGATTCTATTTATGGGAACATTATCTTCAAATACATTATTTGTTACATTAATATAATCTTTGTCTTCAATATTGTTAAATTTCCTTTTAAATATCAAAAATCTTCTTAAAGAATCAGCATATAATTTAGCTTTGTCACGCTCTGTATAATTTGTGTTTAAAATTAAATGTATTTCTTTGTCCAAGTCATTTAATCGTAATAAATTTGGTTCAGTTTGTAATTTTTGAACATTTAAAAACTCTGAAATTTTATTATTGGAATTATTATCATTCATTAATTTAAGTTTTTTAAAACTCATTTTACGTATATTTTTCTCTGACTTTATTTATGATTTTTTTACCAAAATGACTAATTAAATGAGATATTGCTTGTTGAACAAGTATTTTTAAAAAGATATTGCCACCTTTTTGTATTAAAATATTTTTTCTTTTAATTATAGGAGATTTTATAGAAAGTTGTCGCAATTTATTTTTATAAATTTTAAGTTTATTGAAATCACAAGTTTTTAATGGTATATTTCCAAGTAAACAATTTTTAGCTATTTCTGATATTGCATTTATAATACAATTATTAGCTTGTTTTAATAATTGTTTTCGATCTTTTTTTGTTTTTGCTGTACTTAATTTTTTTAAATATGAAACACAACGTAAAATATTTTTTAATTTATTTGTTTTTAATGTAGACGCATTGGTTTTCATTTTCATGAAAAATGTTAGATCTAACTCTTATATTATCAGGTGTGTTTTGGTCAAAATCCAATAATAAATAACTGAAAGGTTTGTTTTTTGTTGCATCAATATAAGAGTCATATATAAACTTTGGATTACTGCTATCAATTTGATTACTTAATATTTTGACAGAAAGTGTTTCCCTTGGATTACTCATTAAAATAACATATGTGGAATTAGTTGAAATATCACGCATATATTTATTTTTAGGAAATAAATTTTGTATTAACAATATAACTGTTATATTTTTATGATGTGATAATTTAGTAAATAAATCACTTATAAATAAATCATTGCCTACAGTATGCATGTTATCATCAATTATTAATAAATTATTTTCGTTAGAATCAAACATTTCAATATTGCTTTTATCAAAAGTATTAACTTTTTTAATATTTATTCCATGAACATTGTTTATTATAGGAAAACCTTGTCCAGAATAATATACAATTTTGTCAAAATAAAATCCAAATAATTCATACATGTTATTTAACATTTTACAAACAAATTCAGTTTTTCCCGAACCCGATGGACCATAGATAATAAATCTTCTCGGGTGTTTAAATGTTGCATCATATGTTGCCATTACAAATTTTAAAATATTAATATTTAGTATTAATTAATATTACACTATATATTTATTAATGTCCTTGAATTTAGTTATAAATAAAGAAACTTTTTAAAATTTTGTTTTAGTTAATATTCGTTTATTATGGCTTTTCTTTCACCAAGTTTCAATGATTTAAAAATTATTATATGTTCTAATGGTTTCAAAATTGATTGTGAATTTATTTTAAGAGAAATTGGATTTTGTTTTAACAATATAAGTGGAAGTGTACCATTTAATTGTCGTATAAATCGAAATAAAATTGATGTTTCAAATCAATATTTAATTGACTACCTTGAAAATGAATTTCATGGATTAAAATTCAACAAAAAGTTTGAGTATGGATTATCAGCAAGTGAATTTGTTCCTGTTATTAAAGCAATATATCATTTAAATTCCAATACTAAAGCAAAGTATATTGGAATAACTAAAAATGATGAAGGGATTAAAGGACTATTATATAAAGCAGGATTTGGTCATTTAATTATTGAAATTGATAACATTGATGTTCTCAAAATTTGTGATAAAACTATTCCTACTGATGGAGAGTTAATGGTTATTCAACAAAATGATATAAGTATTCAACCTTGTAATATTCATGATAGACTTAAATCTATCTATAAACCTCTCTGCGCAAAAACTAAAGCTGAATATTTGTATAAATTATTAAACGACAATAAATCGGATTTAACTCAAGGCCAAGTTTTATATTAATATAAATAGTTGAAAAATTTTATTTTAAATCATTAATAATGAAGCCATTGAATAATGATATACCTTCTTTGAATAATCTTTATAAATCAGATAGTGTTAAACAAACTATATATAGTATTTTAAGTGAAGAATTTGACTACGTTTTTGATTCTCTATTAAATGATGCTAAATGCATCAAATCATTATTAGTTAAAGAAATAATTCGCAATAAAATTGACATTAAAGAAATGTATATTCAATATGGATTCCCTATGGAAAACTTGAAACAATTAAAAATTATATTGGATACAATTAAAGAATGGAAGACTAATGAAGATTGTGACAATGTATTTACCAATAATTGGGATAATGAGGTATATAATTCTAAAACTAATACTAATAACAACTAATTTTTAGTATTTTATAGGAATAAAAGAATTGTTCAAATAATCATCATTTGTTGGCACATATTATAATCAACTAGAAAAAACTTATTTTAATATTATTTGTACTGTACTTAATTTAATTAATAATTAAAAAATAAAAATGTTTTAATTTAATTTTTTTTATTTTTTAAAATAAAATAATTACAATATTGAAAATATATATATATAAAATTATATAATGATATATTTTTTTTAATAAATTGGATATATATAGTTTATTTAAAATTTAACAATGATTAAATAATAGTATAAACATTTTAATCTATTAAATATATAAAATAAAAATAGTTTTAAAAATTAAAATTAATAAACATTATAATAAAATAAAAATATTAATAATATTTAAAATAAAATGTATTATTTTCCAGTAGAACCAAATCCTTTGTCAGCTCTTTGTGTTTGTTTAAAAGTTGCATTAAACATTGTCACTTTTTTCAATGGTAATATAATAATTTGTGCAATTTTATCTCCATGAATATAGGCAAAATTATTAATGCTATTATTAATCAATAGCACTTTTATTTCACCAGTATAATCTGAATCGATGACACCAGCTCCTATATCTATACCCTTTAATGCCATTGAACTTCGTGCACATATTTGCCCATAACATCCATTCGGAATTTGCATTTTTACACCAGTTGAAATTAATTTTCTTTCATTTTGTTGCAATACTCCTACATCATTTGCATACAGATCATAACCTGCACTCTGTTCACTTCCTTTTGTTGGTATCTTTCCATCATTTATTAAGTTAATTTTCAATTGTTCATCTAAACAAAAAATAATGTTTATAATATTTAAGATTAACAACTAAATATATAATCTTACCATTCGGTACAATACATTTTGGAAGTGAAGATATACATTCAAATGATCGTTCATTATAATATTTAATATCTGCAACTATTGCATTGGCTAATAAAAGATCTTTTCTAAACATGTAATTGTCTAAAACATTTTCGTTAATTATTTCTATCTTAATATAAGTATCATTATTATCAACCCAAAAGCAACGCATAATTAAATTTACATTTTTTAATTCAATTATATCAAAAAATTTTCCAGCTGAAAATTTTGGTATATCATAATTGTTTTTAATCTTAATAATACATCTATTCATTGGCTCAATTATATAATCAAACAAAGGTATTATATTAATAATACCAAAAGATGACAATTTAATTAAACTTTTTTGAATATTATCTTGGGTAATGGGTAGAGATTTTTCAGTTATATAGGCTCCATTAATTATGTTATTAGAAATTTTTGCCACAGAATTCATATTTAATAACTGGTTTAATTGTTGTGGAGAAGTTATTTTTTTAATAACTATTTTGCTAAATTTTTCTAGAGATAATGGGGGAGTTGATGATGATGATGATGATGATGTTGATGCTATCTGATCGTTTAAATGAATTGATGAATTTTGAGATGTATCTATAAAAATTATAAATAAGATTTATAATGACCAAACGGAAGACAATTCACACCATCATCTAAAATGAATGATTTGTCGTCAAAAGGTTGTAATACAAATTTTTGTAATTGAACAGATTTCAAATTATGATTTTTAGATTCAATTTTGTTCATCGTCGTATTAAAATATTTTTCTTCATTTAAAACATTTATGTAATGATTATGTGTCATATAATTATTTATAATATATTTTTTTACACCTTTAGCCACACGTTTATTCATAACTTCATCATATTTAATAGAATATAATTTACTTTTTAATCCAATAAATTCATTTACTGGTTTTTCTCCATATTCTGATTTTAAATATCCAATCATTTTTTGATGTTTGTCATTATATAAACTATGATTTTTTGAAAAATTTGAGTAATCCATTATAGGTGAGAAATATTTTTTCAAATCTTCATAATAGTCGTTAGTTTTAATTTCATAAACTAAACTGTCCGTATCTGTATATAATAATTTTATTTTATTATTATAATGATTTTTAAAAACTTTGTAATGCATAGAATACATGTAATATTTAGAAAGTTCTAAAACGGAAAATCCAATAAATATTGGTTTATCTAAAGTTACATTTGTCTTATTCATTTTAATCAAAGCAGAGTTCTCAGTTAGAATCTGTGCAGTATTAAAATTTAATTTTTGAATATATTTATTTGCTTGTTTCCAATTTAAAGCAAATTTTATATCTATATGTTTTCTTTTGTCTTCAATACTTTTACCAAATACAGAATTATTCATTAATTTATACAAATCTTTTTCAAAATCATTTGTTGCAATTTTTCTAAGATTTGTATTTATTGATATATAAGATTTTAAAAAATCGCTTTGATAAAACCCTATTCCGCGGTGAATTTTTTTTATTTTTAATCCTAATTCCAAATACAGTTTTAAATTTTTAAAATGAATAATATATTTAGTTTTATCATAAAATGTTAATAATAATTTTTCCGTAGCTGATCGATTATATCCATACATTTTAAGATCTTTCAATAAATTGTGTTGATAATCACTTAATAAATTGTTTGTAATTTTTAATTTTTCTGGAGCAAGTGGAAAATCATGTTTGTCATGTAAATTTGAAGGATATTCTAAGTCACATTCTAAAATATATCCTTTGTCACCATTTGTTTCAATAGTATTCCAATTTATACTGTTAAGAGTAGTAATGTCAACCCAATTAAAATTTTTTAAAGGTAATTTTTCGCTAAGACTTTTACCATATAGATTATTTACATCTAAATGAGTTAAAAAGATAGTGTCGTTTTTATCATCAAAATTTTTACAATATTTATTATTAGCAATTGAATGTCTTTTAAAGACATTACAAATTCCTCCTCTTATTCCTTGTTCAATAAACATGTACATGTCAATATCTTGCATTAGTTCAATTTCTATTTTTGTTAATTTTAAAGCGGCGGCCCACGCCAAACCAGGTATAGAATAAAAATGACAAGGTTCAAGTTCATATTTATCAAATATCATTTTTCTAAAAGTTTGAAAAATATCACATAGTAAAGCTGTATCCAATAAACAATAGAAATCATGATATTCTCCCAAATTTTTAATTTTCATTATTTTCCAAATTTTTTTAGCAAAATTGTAATCTTCAACACTGATTGATGTATCATTTAATTTAGAATAAAATTTTTCAATTGTTGGTAACTCTGGTTCATCAAATTTTTCCCAACTATCCATGTATTCATATGGATATACTCCTTTTTTAAATAACATTCCAATAAAGTCATTATTAATTTTATTACAAAATATTTGTTTAGTTATCGAAAAATTATTATTTGAAGATTTTAAATTTTTTACTAATACATCTAAACTTTCACTTAAAAATTGGCACGAATCAAGTACTTTTATATTATCCAAAGATATTGAAATAAATTTTTCTATAGATTGTGGTATAACAGTACAGCTTTTAAAATAATTTGATTGTAAACTTGCTATTATAAAATGCGAGTCGTAATTTTTTAAATTGTGAAAAAATAAAGGTATTTTATAAGGTAGTTTGAATCTTATGTTACACATTTTATGAGCAGATCCTCTATATTTTCCAGTTAAATGATCATGATCATAAACCTTATCTTCAGGTTTAATATAGTTTTTACATAAAAAACAAATAGTTGATAAATGATGTTCTTTTAATTCAGAATCAGTAATTATCATTGAATTTTCTTGAACTAATTCAGCATTTATTTGTGTTGAAATTAAAGATAATGTATTTAAAAAATGATTCATACAGTTTTTTCCTCTGTAAACTTTATAAAAGTAAATTTCATTTTGATTTTTTATAACAATAATAGAGTAACCACAAGCGACATGTTGAGCTGTTTGTTTAGTTTTTTTATTAAGTTGCGATTTTTCTTTTACTAATAAAGATTCAAAATCAGCATACATTACATATGGAAATTTATACATATACTCATAGTGTTCAAATTTCATAGTTGGTTTTTTTGACATTTTGACAGTAAGAGGTTTAAAGTGTAAACAATTTTTATAATGTTCGTTTAATTTAATTTTAGTTAAAAATCCATTTAAGCAATTAGAACAGAAATGTCGATAATTTGCTTGCATACTTCCACACAGTCTATTGAAATTTTTAATATAATAGAAATGATTATTATACAACAATAATTTAATAGAATGCTTTGCTTTATGTTTTGATATATAAAGTGGTACAATTGATTCTTCATAAGTTGAAATTTTTTCCCAAGTATAAATATTTATACGAATATTTAGATGTTTATTATTAATTTCAAATTTTTTAATAGATTTTAAATTTAATGGGAATTTTAAATTTTTCAAATTTATATATTTTAAAAATGGTTTAAGTTGAGATAAACGTTCTAAATGAGGACTTTTTTTATTATTAAACTTATAATAATTATTAGCAATAAATCCTAATACAGACCAAATAAAACATTTTTTATCATTAGTTTTTATTGAAATAATTGCACGTTTTCTTAACACATGATCAGGTAGTTTAGTAGTTTCACAACCCCCTTTTAGTGGATTGTATTTAGCTATTCGTACATCTAATCTGTCTATTTCATTTATTATCCAACCGCTACCAAGTGATTCAAATGTATTAATTTTATTATCAAAATAATTTATTAGTCGATTTATTATATATTTATTTTTATAATATTTATTTATTATAAAATTATCACTTGTAAAATAACTTATTGTATAACTTCTAACGCCAGCAGTTTCTTTATAAAATGTACATTGCAAACAAAATTGAATTTTTGTTGATACAAATTTTTCCAAGACATAATCAATTAATCTTTTAATATCATATTGATATTTTAAGAAAAAGTCTTCACTGTTTTTGTAATCTTCAACTGGATATAGTTCATATTGTTGAAGAAAATGTTTGAAAGCATGTTTTGATAATTTGAAGTTTAGATTTTCTGGTAATTTTAGTTTACTTATATTTCCTGATCCAGTTTGGGTAAATTCTATTAATTTATGTTTAATAAACGAAAACATAGTATAAAATAGAATGCCACAAAGTAAACAATTTATCGGCATTGTAATATTTGAGTTTTTAAAACAATTATCATAATGTTTCCTCACTTCGCTATAATGACTTATTTCTGATTTTATAATATTTAGTTGTTTTCAATATATTTATAAAATATTAGATGAAATTAAATCTCAAAAGCAGATAGATTATATAATAAAAGATGAAATTGATAATTGTTATTTATCAGTTCATACAATAATTAATTTAAATGCATCTATATTATGGAATGAAACCGAATCAAAGTTTATTTGCAGAGCAAATTTCCAGACAATAATATACATTCATATATCTCAAGTTACACGAAACCATATTTACTAGAACTAATTCAAAAC
>NW_026533206.1:0-65000 GCF_028296485.1 Oppia nitens
AATTCAATTATAACAACTAATACAATAATTTTATATTATTGAAAATAATATATATTTTAAAATTGAATATTATTTCAATGAAAAAGCATTTAATTTAGTTTTAAAAAATTAATTTGAATTAGTTAGCAATAAATTGAATTAACTCTGATTTTTATATTATTAATTTAATGATATATATAAATTATATATTATATATTTTTTAAAATCATAGAATTCATACAATTATTTTCATTATATAATGCTATAATTTAAATTACAAATATAATAGTTAAAACTAATAATAATTATTTTTAAAATTCAACTAAATAATAATAATGATTAAATCAAAAAAAACTTATTAGTATTAGTAATAGTTATTAGTAATTGTAGTCAAATAAACATAATAGTAAAGTCACTGATTAATAAAATATTAAATTATTTATATACAGTAAAAAAATATTAATTAAGTAAAAAATAATTTTTTTAAAATTATAATTAAAACTAAATTAAATAAATTTATTAAATTATAAGTTTTTAAATATGAAATTAATAAAAACTAGATAATAGTCGCCAATTTAAATATGTTTACAGTATATATATAATATAAATTAGGATATTTTTTAATATTTAAGAAAAAATAAATATATAAATATTAATTAATTAATTTATAATATAATTTGTATTAATTATTGAGAAAAATTTATAATTAAAAACTAAATTAAATAAATTTATTAAATTATAAGTTTTTAAATATGAAATTAATAAAAACTAGATAATAGTCGCCAATTTAAATATGTTTACAGTATATATATAATATAAATTAGGATATTTTTTAATATTTAAGAAAAAATAAATATATAAATATTAATTAATTTATAATATAATTTGTATTAATTATTGAGAAAAATTTATAATTAAAAACTAATAAATCAAACAATACCGGCATCACTGGCCAGTGTATAAAAAATTGACAATTTGTTTGCCAGCAAACTGTCGGGTTCGGCAAACTCGGCTACCCGTCCGCTGTCGAGGACTAACACCCGATCGGAGTCCATAATTGTATTGATTCGGTGGGCAATCGTTAGGACAGTCGACGAACTAAACTCTTGACGTATGGTTTGCTGTATGAGTGCATCGGTTTCGATGTCGACAGTAGCCGTGGCCTCATCGAGGATAAGGATATGAGTGTTACGTAACAGAGCCCGTGCCAGACATATGAGCTGTCGTTGACCAACACTCATGTTATCACCCGATTCGGCGACCGACCAGTCGAGTCCCCGATCATTGGCGGCAACAAATTCTTTGAGATGCGACTGATCTAACACTGTCCACAAGTGATCGTCGGAAAACTGGCCAAACGGATCCAAATTGAAGCGAATTGTACCCGAAAATAGTATGGGTTCTTGAGGTATAATTGTTAGCCGAGAGCGCAACTCGTGTAGACCTAACCGTCCGATATCTATGCCATCAATGACTATCCGACCCATTGCTGGTTCAATGAGCCTAAACAGAGCCAAAGTTAGCGATGACTTTCCAGCACCGGTTCGGCCAACAATACCTATCTGTTATTTAAAAAATAATAATATTAAATAAGTGATTTAGAATTATTGTAAATTAATTTTTAAAAAATAATTTAAAATCTAAAAATTATTAGCATTAATATTTTTATTTTACTTAAAATTAATTAAATGTTATGTTTATAGAAGATAACTATAATTTATTTTAGTTATACAGTAGGTATAGATTTATTTATAAGTTATATATAAAATATACTTCAAATAATAATAATACCTTTTCTCCCGGTTTAATATTGACATCAATATCATTGAGTATCAAATCCAATCCAATCCAATATCTGGTGGCATAACCCTCAAACCTAACGGATCCCCTGTCGGGCCAGTTATCGGCTAACGGGTAGTCATCATCACATCGATGCCAATCGGATTCACTTTCCAATCGACAGTATTCGTCAATACGTTCGACTGAAACCATATTGTTTTCCAACTGTGAAAACGATTTGATAAACTGGTCTAAAATTAGTGTCAACGACAGTGCATAGGATAGGGATAGTCCTATATCGCTGCCGGTTAGACTGCCTTTCCCCAGTACGGCAAACAGTGCGGCAAAAAATAACAGACAATTGCTGAGTGATGTCAACCAAATCTGTAGACAACTGTTTGCTACAACATTAGGATAGAGACACATCTGATTGATGTCTACTCGTCTATCGGATTCCCGTACAAACCGATCGATACACTTGTAGGCCTAATGCTGGACAAACCGGCCAATGTTTGACCAAAATGTGAATATATTGGCGATCGTGTAGTCGACTCTAAACTATGAGTTTATTTTATATTGTATTTTATTATTATTATTATTAAAACAGACTTAAATGCTTACCGTTTTAGTTGTCGTGAAGTTTTAATATAAATAAACTAAAACAAAATAACAAAACAAAAATAATTAATAATAAATATATAAATATAGTTTAAATAATCTAACCTGGACTACATAGTAAATAACAGCTACCAGTGCCAGTGGTGCCAAAAACAATGGTGTCTTTATAGATATCGTTACTATTATACCAATCAATTGTAAAAAGGCATCTATTGTTATACTTTTTGTTGTTGTTTTTTTTGTTAGTTAAACAATAATAATATTAATAATAAAGTAATATTAAAAAAGTTTATATTTATATTTATTATATTTATATTTAAATTAGATATAAATATAATAATATAATATACTGTATATATATATATAATTAATTAATTAATTATTAAATCAATTAAATACTTGATAGTAAACAGTAGCGATCGATCCATAACATCGGTGTCGTTACCAAATCGGTTCATCAGTCGGCCGATTGGTGTCCTATCGAAGTAATTCATCGGTGAATGCATTACACTCGACAACAGTTGCCGGTGTAGACGAGTGGAGGCCCGACGTATACCGTAGACAATAAACAAACGGCTGGTCAATGTTGTAACAATAGTAGCGCCGACAAAGATACTAAAAATGGCCAAATAATAGTAGTAGTCGTTAGTAGTAGTAGTAGTAGTATTAGCCGATGATTGTTGGCTACTACTGGTATTGATGTCAATATTGTTGCTAAATATTGATAACCAAAACGATGAACCAAACAGTAGGCCATTGTATGTGATTATTGACAATAGGAAACCCAGTGAACAGTACGGACCTAAATGTTTGGCATATTTCATGTAAAGCTAAGATAACAAAAAAATTAATGAAAAATAATTATTGTAAAATTATATTAATTAATTAAATAAAGTTTGTGAGTGTGTATGTGTGTGGGCGGGTGGGTATTATTATTGGTAATACCTACACTAAATTTGACCTGGCCAATTTCTACCGTTTCCTCATTAGTCAATGTTTTTTGAATGTTGTTGTTGTCGTTAATGGGTTTTACAATAGTATAAATATTATTACTATTAATATTATTAATATTATTATTATCATCGCAATCATCATTAAAATAATCGATACTAATATTATCTGTATTTTTATCAATAGTATTATCAGATAAATATTGTTGAATTAATTCGGAAAAATAACAATCATTTTCCAATAGATTATCATAAGTACCGACACTTGTAATTATGCCGTCTTTTATGACAACAATTAGGTCGACATCGGGTAATACAAACAATTGATTTGTTACTAATAAACGGGTTTTATTGTTGAGAATACCGGTTCTCGAGTCGAGTACTTTTCTGACAATTGTTTTGGCCACATGACTGTCCACTGAATTAAAAATATATATGTTTTTAGTTGTTTGTTGGTATAGTAAATAAAATTATTATTATTATATTATAACTAAATACCAGCAGAAAGTGGATCGTCGAGTAAGTATAGATCGGCACCGGAATAGACAGCTCGGGCTAAACTGACTCTTTGTTTTTGACCGCCACTCAGATTAACACCCTTTTCGCCGATCACTGTCTGATCGCCGTCTGGCAGCTGTAGTAAGTCCTCTATGAGTGCACACATGTCGAGCACCTGATCATACAGTTCCCTGTTCATGGGTTTACCAAACAATATATTCTCTTTGATCGTACAGTTCAATATCCAGGCCTGTTGTGGTACATAAGCTATACTAATACCAGACCTAATGTTGACTCTACCCTTACCGTCACTTATCAGATTCATATCGCCAAACAGGGCCGACATCAATGAACTCTTACCGGACCCGACACTGCCTACTATTGCCACAAACTGTCCATCAATTACTTTGAGATTAATATTATGTAAAATCGGTTTATTATTATTATTATCACTATTAATACTATTTATATCTGATTCCCAATTAAACGATGCATTTTCAACATTAATCAAACAATTATTATTTGATATATTGTTTTCAATATAATTCAAGTGTTCATCACTATTGAGAAACTGTTCAATACGTTTGAATGATACGTATATCTGAAATTAATTATTAAATAGTATAAAAAAAATAAATATATAAATTAAATTAATTATAAATTATAATATAAAATAATTTGACTTTTATCTATGATGTACTAACTATTATTATTATTATTAAACATATTTACAGATTTTTAACAATTAAAAAAAATAATTAATTAAGTGCTTTAAGTTATTTATTATGCTTTTTATACAAATTTTATAGTTTGTATAGTTACCAATGTAATTGCATTAAACGTTATTGGCAATGTAAACATTATCTGCCTGACCAAATTAAACAATGCCAGCGATACAAATATTTTTGATGCATTTATTTGGTGCAGTTGGTCACCCTGATTGATGGCCACATACGTACAATAGGTTATCAATTGGAAAATTAATGGACTGGTAAAACTTAATACAATATAAACGGTAATCGATTGGCCAAATCTAACAAATTTGTCCAACTCTTTGGTCCTAATTTTTTCAACTAAACCCATAAACGCCTCCTCCCAGGCATACAACTGAGTATTTTAATTATTAATAAAAAAAATTTAAATTATAAAATATTTTTATTAAATTAAATACTTTTAAAATTTTAATTCCGTTAAGTATTTCGTTCATCAAGTTTTGACGTTTGTCTTTGATTGACATCAATTGGTTAGTCAATAGTACAGTATATAAACCGACTAAAACATTGATGATAAGCGATACCAACATATAGGATAGGCCGACAAATGTGGCCACACCTAATTGTAGGTATAACAGATAGACGGCTATTATGAGTTGAATAGGATTTGATAGTATTGTAATCAGATTTACGGTTTCATCTTAATTTATAAAAGAGATAATTGAAATAATTGATAAAAAATATGAAAAAATATGAAAAAATATGAAAAAATATGAAAAAATATGAAAAAAATATGAAAAAAATAATTGAAAATATGAAAAACTAATTAACCGCTAATTCGTTGGCAATCAATGGCCATAATGTTGACTATTTCACCGGTAGGTGTGCGCCGTTTGGCACTATTACTCAGCACTAGTGACTTGCGATAGACGGCTGATGTTAGACACGATTTAATACGTAAACCTTTATATAATTCAATCAAATAAAGAAATATCAAATTTTAATCACATAATTAATTAATTATTTATATATATATTTTATGTAAATCATTAATTACATGTTGAACCGATATACTCGCTAAACATTGCCTGAACAATGGCAGCGATAACATTGATGGCCAACAATAGTATAGTATAGACATAGCCGTGCCATTGGGGAGCACCGGGATCTTCAATAAACTTAATCATTAAACTATTTTTAAAAATAAATAATTATTTACAAAAAAAATATAAAAAAATAAAACTAATATATAATATATTAAGTTATATTAACTTTAATATGCATTTAAACAATATTTAAAAGTTTATAAATAATAATACCAAAAAAATTTATAAAACAAAACAATTTACAATTTATAATTAAATAAACATGGACATACTGTAGTATAATAGGCGATACCATTTGCAAACAATATGATAGTATACAAAACAATAGTGACCAAATAATTTTTGGCAAATATAGTTTAGTAATAATGATAAACAAATTTCTAGTATTACCATGTTTAATTTTATTAGTATTATTATTTTTATAATTATATATAGTGTTAGTATTTATAATATGTTTAGCCGATTTTGATGATGATGTTAATGGTGACCATTGTTTCAAAAAACGATTATAATTATAGAGAGTACTGTCCTCCCGGCGCAGTGCCCATAGATCGTCAAATACTAGTGACTTGTTTAGCCAACCTTTCAATAGTAGCCGATTTACCCACTGATAGGTTATACGCGATGCATAGGATGCGCCCGATTTGGGACAAACAGTATGTTTAGTCCATAAGTCGGAGTCAGTATCGGTATAAAAGTTGTTGCAATTTTCTAGTGGCAATTGATCGGCAAATGTACAGTAGATTAATAGACAGACAGTTAGTACAAAATTTATACAATAGAGTATGAATTCATAATTTTCTAGCATATTATGAGTGGCATATGTAGCCAGTGATAGACCACTTAAAATAGTATCCAATAATAGGTATAACCAAATCCAACCACTGGTCGTAATACCTGATAATTGGTGAATGAAAAACACAAAACAAAGCTCTAGTCTTGTAATGGTTTGAATGGCAACGGCTATAATGTATGCCGTACTGGGACTGTCCGACCATTGATATTTGCGGCACAAACTCAATGCTAACATTGATATTAGGATACCAGTGCTGGCAATGGCCACAAACAATCTACTGGTGTTATATAAGTTCCATTTGATTACATTTTTATTGCTATCCATACGTATACTACTATTATATTTGTATAACATGTACGGTATGTATAACCACACGAACAGACTGGGTATCCATACGAACCATGTATTCAGCATACATGAGCTCAATGATGGTCTGGTAGTAAACCATACAATTTGTTTATCCTATTAGTTAAACATTAAACATAATTAAAGCATTAATTAGTTTTATTTGACTAATTTATTATTAATTATAATTATTGTATTAAATACTTACCAATAGTTTATCATTACATATACTTTCAAACATTATAATTTCGGAAACTAAATTTTTGTTAAATAAATATTGTTATTATTATTATTATTTTTTAAAAAATAATACATTTCAATTTAATCTTAACATTTAATACAATAATATATATATATATATATTTTTAATTAAATTTTATTACAATGAGACAACATATTTGCAAAAAAAACATTATTATTAATGACATTGAATGCTAAATAAATTGAATTTTTTTATCAATATATTAATATAATATTAATTAATTAACAATATAGTATTGTTAATATTTAAATGTTATTTCCTTAATATTTTTAAAACAAAAAATTATTTATATTATTAAAAAACAAAATATTAAATAAATAATATAACAGTACTGTATCTACAGTATATAATAAAAAAAAAATATTAATAATTATAATTATTTGCCGCACTGTTTGCCGTACTGGGGAAAGGCAGTCTAACCGGTGGTGATTTAGGATTATTATTATTATATATTTATTTATATTAAAACTCAATTAGTATTTATATTTTTTGTTTAATACTAAACTTTACATTAATCAAAAATAAAAAAAATTGATCTCAGGGGGTAAGGTGGCCTTACCCCTCTCAACCCCTCCCTATCGAAACACTGATATAAATTTATAACATACAAATATATAATAAATATTTAATTGTGTATTATCTAAAAAATACTATTAAATTGTTTATTATTATTATAATTATCAATATTTTGTTATTATTTTTTAGATTAATAAATTTATGATAATGAAATGTAATAAAATTGTATATATTTTATAATACAGTATTAAAAGTACTATTACTAATTGATTTGGTTTATTTTTTTATTTATTTGTTTATTTATTTTATTTTTAATTTATTTTTTTCTACTAATCATATAAACATATAATTAAAAAAAATATATTTTATTAATTAATTTTTTATTATTAATAATAATATTTATATAAATATTATAAATTAGAATTAATTGATTCATTCATTATTTATTTAGATAATTATTAAATTTATTTATTTAATTTTTAATATTATTTTTAGATACACACATTAGTTATAAACATTTTAATCAAATATGATTATTATTATAGTTAATTGATAATAAAAATTATAAATATATATTTTATAGATAATACTAATTAATCAATAAATGCTTAACAATTAATTTTATTGTTAAACTTTTAATTATAAATTATAGTTTATTTAAATTATGTGTTTTTTTTGTTTTTGAAATAATCATAAATAACAGATATATAGATAGATTAAAAATTAATTAGTTTTTTTAAAAAAACTAAAATCTAATCGCAAATTTAAAAATTTCGTACTTAAACAACACCAATGTTGATAATAAATTTTTATAATTTAAAACTAGTTTATTTTTAAAAAAAAACAAATTTTCAATTATTGTAATTTATTATTGAATTATTAAAAAAATAATGTTTGAAAATATATGCAGTGATAAGTTATTCGTAAGTATAAACTAAAAAATAATAATTTTAAAAATAGCTATAAAGTGAAAAAAATTATCATAAATTTTTATAAATTTATGATAATTTAATATACAATTAGGATAAACAAATTGTATGGTTTACTACAAGACCAACACTGAGCTCATGTATGCTCAACACATGGTTCGTATGGATTCCCTGTCTGTTCATGTGGTTATACATACCGAACCTGTTATACAAATACATCATTGGCCGCACAGGTGTTAATAAAAATGTTATCAAATGGAACTTATATAACATTAGTAGACTGTTTGTGGCCATTGTCAGCACTGGTATCCTAATAGCAATGTTAGCATTGAGTTTGTGTCGCAAATATCAATGGTCGGACAGTCCCAGTACGGCATACATTATAGCCGTTGCCATACAAACAATCACAAGACTAGCGCTTTGTTTTGTGTTTTTCGTTCACCGATTGTCCGGTATTACGACCAATGGTTGGATTTGGTTATACCTATTATTGGACACTATTTTAAGTGGTCTATCATTGGCTACATATGCTACACAAGATATACTATATAACTATGAATTTATACTCTATTGTATAAAGTTTGCGCTAACTGTTTGTCTGTTAATCTACTGTACATTTTCCGATCAATTGCCACCAGAAAATAGCAACAATTATACCGACACTGACTCCGACTTATGGACCAAACATACTGTTTGTCCCAAATCGGGCGCATCCTATGCATCGCGTATAACATACCAATGGGTGAATAGATTACTAATAAAAGGTTGGCTAAACAAGTCATTAGTATTTGATGATCTATGGGCACTGCGCCGGGAGGACAGTAGTGGCTATAACTATAGGCGCTTTTTAAAACAATGGTCACCATTATCATCATCATTATCATCGGCTAAACATATAAACCTTAATAATAGTAGTAATGATAAAATTAAACATGGTAATAATAATAATAATAGAAATTTGTTTGCCATTATTACAAAACTATATTTGCCAAAAATTATTTGGTCACTATTGTTTAATATACTATCGTATTGTTTGCAAATGGGATCGCCAATTATTTTACTGTATGTCCCTATTTATATATTACTTTTATAAAAATAACTTTTAGATACTTATTAAAAAATAGTATTTAATTATTTATACATTCAATTTGTTTTATTTTTAAATTTTTTTCCAAGATTAATGATTCAGTTTATTGAAGATCCCGGTGCTCCTCAATGGCACGGCTATGTCTATACTATACTATTGTTGGCCATCAATGTTATCGCAGCCATTGTTCAGGCAATGTTTAGCGAGTATTTGGGATCTACATGTAAAATAATAATTCAAAAAATAATTAATAAACTTATTTTTAATTAATAAGTTTATAGTTTTTTTGGTTTTTAAAAAATTTTATTTATTTAAAGGTTTACGTATTAAATCGTGTCTAACATCAGCCGTCTATCGCAAGTCACTAGTGCTGAGCAATAGTGCCAAACGGCGCACACCTACCGGTGAAATAGTCAACATTATGGCCATTGATTGCCAACGAATTAGCGGTTAATTAACTTTAATTATATTCATATTTTTTTGAATTTTTTTTAAATATTAAAAATATTATATATTTATATATATATATATAGAACAAGCCGTCAATCTGCTAACAATACTATCAGATCCTATTCAATTGGTTATAGCCGTCTATGTTTTATATCTACAGTTAGGTGTGGCCACATTTGTCGGCCTATCCTATATGTTTGTATCGCTTATCATAAGTATTTTAGTCTCTTTATATACTGTATTATTGACTAAACAATTGATGTCAATCAAAGACAAACGTCAAAACTTGATGAACGAAATACTTAACGGAATTAAAGTTTTAAAAGTATTTTCATTTATTAATTTATTTTAATTGATTAAAATTTTTGATTAATTGTTATTTATTTTATTTTTTTTTTGAATCAAAATCAATACACTCAGTTGTATGCCTGGGAGGAGGCGTTTATGGGTTTAGTTGAAAAAATTAGGACCAAAGAGTTGGACAAATTTTTTACATTTGGCAAATCGTTTATAGTTTATGTTGTTTTAAGTTATACCAGTCCAGCAATTGTCCAATTGATAACCTATTGTACGTATGTGGCCATCAATCAGGGTGACCAACTGAACCAAATAAATGCATCAAAAATATTTGTATCGCTGGCACTATTTAATTTGATCAGGCAGATAATGTTTTCTTTGCCACAATCGCTTAATGCAATTACCTTGGTAACTATTAATATAATTAAAAATATATATATATATTATTTTATTATTACCTATAATTTATTTATATCATATTACTATAATATTAATATTAATTGGTTTCAAAATATAAAAATTCAATTATTATTATTTGATTATTATAATGAATTAATATTTATGTAATGATTTTTTTTATTAATAGTAATATTAATATTAACTAAAATTTCAGATTTACGTATATTTTGTATTATATATTAGTTAATTAGTTAATAGTCTAATTATTTTATATTGTTTTTTAAATTATTTGAATATTCATGTCTATTTAATGTTAATTATTTTTTTTCTAATAATACAATTAATAATTATTTCAGATTTACGTATCATTCAAACGTATTGAAAGGTTTCTCAATAGTGATGAACACTTGGATTATATTGAAAACAATATATCAAACAATTATATTATTAATGTTGAAAATGCATCGTTTAATTGGGAATCAGATACCAATAGTATTAGTAGTAGTAGTGATAATACTAATAATAGTCAACCGATTTTACATAATATTAATCTCAATATAATTGATGGCCAGTTTGTGGCAATAGTAGGCAGTGTCGGGTCCGGCAAAAGTTCACTGATGTCTGCTTTGTTTGGCGATATGGATCTGATTGGCAGTAATGGCAAAGTCAATGTTAGACCAGATATTAGTGTAGCCTATGTTCCACAACAGGCCTGGATATTGAACGATACAGTCAAAGAAAATATAGTGTTTGGTAAACCCATGGATCGAGTACTGTATGATCAGGTGCTCGAAACGTGTGCACTCAGGCATGATTTACACCAACTAGCCGACGGCGATCAGACAGTGATCGGCGAAAAGGGTGTTAATCTGAGTGGCGGTCAAAAACAAAGAGTCAGTTTAGCCCGAGCTGTCTATTCCGGTGCCGATCTATACCTACTCGACGATCCACTGTCTGCCGGTATTTTGCTATATAATTATAATTATATTTTTTTTATAATGTGTTACTAAACAAAATAAATTTTTTTAATTTAGTGGACAGTCATGTGGGCAAACATATCGTCAGTAAAGTACTCGACTCGAGAACCGGTATTCTAAGCAATAAAACCCGTTTATTAGTAACAAATCAATTGTTTGTATTACCCGATGTCGACCTAATTGTTGTCATAAAAGACGGCATAATTACAAGTGTCGGTACTTATGATAATCTATTGGAAAATGATTGTTATTTTTCCGAATTAATACAACAATATTTAGCTGAAAGTAATAGTAGTGATGAAAATTTAAATAATTATAATAATATAGCTAATGCTAATTATTATAATAACTGTAACGATAATAATACTAATTGTAATACAATTGATACTATTGTAAAACTTATTAACAACAACAACAACAATTCAAAAACATTGACTAATGAGGAAACGGTAGAAATTGGCCAGGTCAAATTTAGTGTATGTACTCATAATAATTTATATAATGTTTCACTGTATAAATATATATATATACTGTATATTGAATATAATCGGTCGCACTCATAAGATCTAAACTCATTTGATCTAAACTTATTTGACCCAACTCATTTGACCCAAACTCATTTGACCCAAATCACTTGACCCAAACTTATTTGACCCAACTCATTTGATCCAAACTTACTTGACCCAACTCATTTGATCCAAACTTACTTGACCCAACTCATTTGATCCAAACTTATTTGACCCAAATCACTTGACCCAAACTTATTTGACCCAAATCACTTGACCCAAATCATTTGACACAAATCATTTGACCCAACTCATTTGACCCAAATCACTTGATCTAAATCATTTAACCCAAACTTATTTGACCCAAATATTTATTATTTTATTTTTTCAAACTATAATTATATATAAATAATATAAAACTTAATAATTTTATTTAATTAACTATATAAATAATATAATAATCTATTTAATCTATAAAATAATTTAGAACTTAATAATATTAAGTTATTACATATTTATTTTAAAAAAAAATAAAAAAACAGAAATATTTCCAATTATTAAGTTTGTATTATTTATATATAATTATATAGTTTGAAAAATAAAATAATAAATATTTGGGTTAAATAAGTTTGGGTCAAATGATTTGGGTAAAGTGATTTGGGTCAAATGAGTTGGGTCAAATGAGTTGGGTCAAGTGATTTGGGTCAAATGAGTTTGGGTCAAATGAGTTGGGTCAAATAAGTTTAGATCAAATGAGTTGGGTCAAATAAGTTTGGGTCAAATGAGTTTAGATCTTATGAACTAGACCCGAATATAATTTATATATTAAATATATATATATATAATTAGAATATATATAACTATTAATATATATATTTATATAAATTTATTTAAAACTATTATACAATACTCTAATATATAATTTAATTTTTTTGATAGTAATTATAGAAAACATTGTATAATATACTATAAATTTGTAGTATATTTATTAATTAAAATTAGTAATAAAAACAATTATTATTTATTTTTGTTTTGTTTGGTATATATATATATATATCTTAGATATATATGAAATATGCCAAACATTTAGGTCCGTACTGTTCACTGGGTTTCCTATTTTCAATAATTGGATTCAATGGCCTACTGTTTGGTTCATCGTTTTGGTTATCAATATTTTGCAACAATATTGACATCAATACCAGTCATACACCATCGCCATCATCATCATCATCATCGGTTGGCACCGGCAGTATAACTACCGACAGCTACTATTATTTAAGTATTTTTAGTGCCTTTATTGTCGGCAATATTATTACAGTACTGGCCAGCCGTTTGTTTATGATCAACGGTATACGTCGGGCCTCCAAACGTCTATTCAGTCGACTGTTGTCGAGTGTAATGCATTCACCGATGAATTACTTCGATAGTCAGCCAATCGGCCGACTGATGAACCGATTTGGTAACGACACCGATGTATTGGATCGATCGCTAATGTTTTCTATCATGTATTTGATTAAATTAATTTAATTATATTATTAAATGTTATAGTTTATACTTATACAGTATATATACTGTATATAGACTGTATATCAAAAAGAAATATCTATAAAAAATTATTATTATTTTTATTATTATTTTCAAACATTCAAAAAAAAGTATAACAACAGATGTCTTAATACATTTGATTGGTATAATTGTAACGATATCTATAAAGACACCATTGTTTTTGGCACCACTGGCACTGGTAGCTATTATCTACTATATAGTTCAGGTTAGATATTATTTTTATTAGAGATTATTGTATATTTATATTAATAGTAATTACTGAAATTATTAATACAACTAAATAGTGTAATATAAAAAAAATTAGTTATATCCATTGATTACTAATTATATATATATATATAGATATATACATTATATGCATTTTTATTATTAATAATAATACTAATAATATATTTATATATTTGTAGTTTATTTATATTAAAACTTCACGACAACTAAAACGGTAATATATTTACTAACAAACAAACAAAATACATTATAATTAATTACTTATTTTATTTAAATAAACAAAATATTATTAGTTTAGAATCGACTACACGATCGCCGATATATTCACATTTCGGTCAAACACTGGCCGGTGTGTCCAGCATTAGGGCCTACGGCTGTACCGATCGGTTTGTACGGGAATCCGATAGACTAGTAGACATCAATCAGATGTGTCTCTATCCTAATGTTGTGTCAAACAGTTGGCTACAGATTTGGTTGACATCACTCAGCAATTGTTTGCTATTTTTTGCCGCACTGTTTGCCGTACTGGGGAAAGGCAGTCTAACCGGCAGCGATATAGGACTATCCCTATCCTATGCAATGTCGTTAACATTAATGTTAGATTATTTTATCAAATCGTTTGCACAGTTGGAAAATAATATGGTTTCAGTCGAACGTATTGACGAATACTGTCGATTGGAAAGTGAATCCGATTGGCATCGATGTGATGATGACTACCCGTTAGCCGATAACTGGCCCGACAGGGGATCAGTTAGGTTTGAGAGTTATGCCACTAGATATGGGGTTGGATTAGATTTGGTACTCAATGATATTGATGTGGATATTAAACCGGGCGAAAAGGTATTATTATTACTGTATTATTTTTTTAAAGTATATATTATAAATTACAAATATAAACCTACAATTACCGTTTAATAAAAAAATGTATAGTATTAATATATATATAAATTAATGAAAAAATATATTAATACTAATAAAATATAAAAAATAGGCAATTATAATAATGATTTTTATAACTTAATTATTTTATAATAATTTTTATTAATAAAGAATTACTTATTAATAATAATTTTTGTATAATAGATAGGTATTGTTGGCCGAACCGGTGCTGGAAAGTCATCGCTAACTTTAGCCTTGTTTAGGCTCATTGAACCAGCAATGGGTCAGATAGTTATTGACGGTATAGATATCGGACGGTTAGGATTACACAAGTTGCGCTCTCGGCTAACAATTATACCTCAAGAACCCATACTATTTTCGGGTACAATTCGCTTCAATTTGGATCCGTTTGACCAGTTTTCCGACGATCACTTGTGGACAGTATTAGAACAGTCGCATCTCAAAGAGTTTGTTGCCGCCAGTGATCGGGGACTCGACTGGACGGTCGCCGAATCGGGCGATAACATGAGTGTTGGTCAACGACAGCTCATATGTCTGGCACGGGCTCTGTTACGTAACACTCGTATCCTTATCCTCGATGAGGCCACGGCTGCCGTCGACGTCGAAACCGATGCACTCATACAGCAAACCATACGTCAAGAGTTTAGGTCGTCGACTGTCTTAACGATTGCCCACCGAATCAACACAATTATGGACTCCGATCGGGTGTTAGTCCTCGACAACGGACGGGTAGCCGAGTTTGCCGAACCCAACAGTTTATTGGCAAACAAATTGTCAATTTTTTATACACTGGCCAGTGATGCCGGTATTGTTTGATAATTTTATAATAATCCTTTTTATATTATTTTATTGCTTACCGTTTTAATTGTCGTTAAGTTTTAATGAAAATAAACTAATTAATTAACAAAACGATAAAAATTATAAAATAAAAATTTTAAGAAAATATAACCTGAACTACATGTATATAGTAAATAACAGCTACCAGTGCCAGTGGTGCCAAAAACAATGGTGTCTTTGTAGATATTGTCATGAGAGAGAGAGAGAGAGAGAGAGAGAGAGAGAGAGAGAGAGAGAGAGAGAGAGAGAAAGAGAGAGAGAAAGATTATATATATATATAGTTATATAACATTTTTATTAACACCAGTGCGTGAACTGATATATTTGTATAACAGGTTCGGTATGTATAACCATATGAATATACAGGGAATCCATACGAACCAAGTGTTGAGCATACATGAGCTCAATGATGGTCTTGTTAGTAAACCATATAAATTTGTTTATCCTATATTTGTTTTAAATTATATAAATTACATTTATTATAATTATTGATTACTTTAATATAATTTTATAAAATTATTATTTAGTTTACTTACCAATAACTTTTCATTACATATATTTTCAAACATTATTTTTAAATAATTCAATAATAGCAACAACAATAATACAAGTTTGTTAAATTAGATTTATAATTGAAATATAACTTTTTTTTTAATAAATTATTTTTATTATTTATTTTATTTAAACTTTAGGATATTATTTTAGCTAATTTATAAATTATTTTTTTCAAAATAAAAAAAACCGTTTATATAATATTGACTAATACTAGACTAGAATTTAAATATATATATATATATAAAACTTTTATTTTATTTTAAATATTTCAATAATATTATTATTTTTATTAAATTATTAGTAGAAAAATATAATTTGCTAATTTAAATAATCTAAAATTACATATTATTTTACTTTAAAATTTTATATATTAAAAATTATTATCTTTATTAAGTAAATTTAACTTCTATTAATAATTTAGAAAATTATAATTAAGTACTAATACTAAATCAAACAATACCGGCATCATTGGCCAGTGTATAGAAAATTGACAATTTATTTGCCAATAAACTGTTGGGTTCGCCAAACTCGGCTACCCGTCCGTTGTCGAGGACTAACACCCGATCGGAGTCCATAATTGTATTGATTCGGTGGGCAATCGTTAGGACAGTCGACGATCTAAACTCTTGACGTATGGTTTGCTGTATGAGTGCATCGGTTTCTACGTCGACGGCAGCCGTGGCCTCATCGAGGATAAGGACACGAGTATTACGTAACAAAGCCCGTGCCAGACATATGAGCTGTCGTTGACCAACACTCATGTTATCACCCGATTCGGCGACCGACCAGTCGAGTCCCCGATCACTGGCGGCAACAAACTCTTTGAGATGCGACTGATCTAACACTGTCCACAAGTGATCGTCGGAAAACTGGCCAAACGGATCCAAATTGAAGCGAATTGTACCCGAAAATAGTATGGGTTCTTGAGGTATAATTGTTAGCCGAGAGCGCAACTCGTGTAGTCCTAACCGTCCGATATCTATACCGTCAATAACTATCCGACCCATAGCTGGCTCAATAAGCCTTAACAGAGCCAAAGTTAGCGATGACTTTCCAGCACCGGTTCGGCCAACAATACCTATCTATTATACAAAAATTATTATTAATAAGTAATTTTTTTTATTAAAAATTATTATAAAATAATTAAGTTATAAATATTATTATCATAATTTTTACATTTTATTAGTAAGTGATTTTTTTTTTATATTATTAATATTAGTAATAATATATTTTTTCTTTAATTTATTTATATATTATACAATTATTTTATTAAGTATAGGTAGCTATAGATTTATATTTGTAATTTATAATATATTCAATAAAATAATAATACAGTAATAATAAAAATAGTAATATAATAACTAACACAAAACATTATTATAAATTATAATAATAATAATACCTTTTCGCCCGCTTTAATATCCACATCAATATCATTGAGTACCAAATCTAATCCAACCCCATATCTAGTGGCATAACTCTCAAACCTAACGGCTCCCCTATCGGGCCAGTTATCGGCTAACGGGTAGTCATCCACACATCGATGCCAATCGGATTCACTTTCCAATCGACAGTATTCGTCAATACGTTCGACTGAAACCATATTGTTTTCCAACTGTGCAAACGTTTTGATAAACAAGTCTAACGTTACAGTTAACGCCAATGCATAGGATAGGGATAGTCCTATATCGCTGCCGGTTAGACTGCCTTTCCCCAGTACGGCAAACAGTGCGGCAAAAAATAGCAAACAATTGCTGAGTGATGTCAACCAAATCTGTAGCCAACTGTTTGCCACAACATTAGGATAGAGACACATCTGATTGCTGTCCACTAGTCTTTCGGATTCCCGTACAAATCGATCGGTACAGCCGTAGGCCCTAATGCTGGACACACCGGCCAGTGTTTGACCGAAATGTGAATATATCGGCGATCGTGTAGTCGATTCTAAACTAATAATATTTTGTTTATTCAAAAATAAATAAATAATTAATTATAATATATTTTGTTTGTTTGTTAGTAAATATAATACCGTTTTAGTTGTCGTGAAGTTTTAATGTAAATAAACTACAAATATATAATTATTAATTAATTGATATAACTAATGTATGCAACTAAATTTATCTTAAAAAAAATAAAATAATTGCATTCAATTTTATCTATGTTATTTTTTTTGACATTTTTTAAATATTATACTATTAGTTTGATCACTAATTTCAGTAATTAATATTAATCTACAATAATCATGTTATAAAATAATATCTAACCTGAACTATATAGTAAATAACAGCTACCAGTGCCAGTGGTGCCAAAAACAATGGTGTCTTTATAGATATCGTTATTATTATACCAACTAATTGTAATAAGACATCTGATGTTATACTATTTGGTTGTATGAAAATAATAATAATAATAATAATTTTTTTTATAGATATTTCTATTCGATATACAATATATATATATACTGTATATAAGTATAAACTATAATATTTAATAATTAAATTAAATTAAATACATGATATTAAACATTAGCGATCGATCCAATACATCGGTGTCGTTACCAAATCGGTTCATCAGTCGGCCGATTGGTGTCCTATCGAAGTAATTCATCGGTGAATGCATTACACTCGACAACAGTTGCCGGTGTAGACGTTTGGAGGCCCGACGTATACCGTTGATAATAAACAAACGGCTGGCCAGTACTGTAATAATATTGCCGACTATAAAGGCACTAAAAATACCTAAATAATAGTAGCAGTAGTTGTCGGTAATTATACTGCCGGTGCCAACCGATGATGATGTATGGCTGGATATGCTGTCAATATTGTTGCTAAATATTGATAACCAAAACGATGAACCAATCTGTAGGGCATTGTATGTGATTATTGACAATAGGAAACCCAGTGAACAGTACGGACCTAAATGTTTGGCATATTTAATATATATCTGAAATATAATAAAATAAAAATTATATATATATATATATAATGTTAAATTGTATCAAATATATTAATTGAATCAGTCATACAAATTTTAGTAATAGTAATAAATTTATAGTATATATATATATTATAAAATGTTTTCTATAATTACTATCAAAAATAAATATATAAAATATTAGAGTAATGTATAATAGTTTTATAAAAATTTATTTATTTATAAATATATGTATATACTATATATATTCTATGTGTAATATTATAATTAATTTAGTTATATTTAATATATAAATTATATTCAATATACAGTATATATATATATATATATATATATATATATATATACAGTGAAACATTATATAAATTATTATGAGTACATACACTAAATTTGACCTGGCCAATTTCTACCGTTTCCTCATTAATCAATGTTTTTGAATTGTTGTTGTTGTTGTTAATGGGTTTTACAATAGTATCAATTGTATCAATTGTATTAAAATTATTACTATTTTTATCGATAACATTATTAGCATCACTACAGTTATTATAATAATAATCATTAGCTATATTATTATAATTATTTGAATTTTCATCATTACTACTACTACTTTCAGCTAAATATTGTTGAATTAATTCGGAAAAATAACAATCATTTTCCAATAGATTATCATAAGTACCGACACTTGTAATTATGCCGTCTTTTATGACAACAATTAGGTCGACATCGGGTAATACAAACAATTGATTTGTTACTAATAAACGGGTTTTATTGCTTAGAATACCGGTTCTCGAGTCGAGTACTTTACTGACAATGTGTTTGCCGACATGACTGTCCACTAAATTGAAAAAATAGGTTTTATTTTGTTTGTTTAGTAACACATTATAAAAAAATAATTATAATACAATAACAAAATACCGGCAGACAGTGGATCGTCGAGTAGGTATAGATCGGCACCGGAATAGACAGCTCGGGCTAAACTGACTCTTTGTTTTTGACCGCCACTCAGATTAACACCCTTTTCGCCGATCATTGTCTGATCGCCGTCGGCTAGTTGTTGTAGGTCATGCCTGAGTGCACACGTATCGAGCACCCGATCATACAGTTCCTGATCCATGGGTTTACCAAACAATATATTCTCTTTGACCGTACAGTTCAATATCCAGGCTTGTTGTGGAACATAGGCTACGCTGATATCTGGTCTAACATTGACTCTGCCATTACTGCCAATCAGATCCATATCGCCAAACAGGGCCGACATCAGTGAACTCTTACCGGACCCGACACTGCCTACTATTGCCACAAACTGGCCATCATTTATATTGAGATTAATATTATGTAAAATCGGTTGACTATTGTTAGTATTATCACTACTACTACTACTACTATTAGTATCGGATTCCCAATTAAACGATGCATTTTCAACATTAATAATACAATTGTTGGTTAAGTTGTCTTCAACATAATCCAAGTGTTCATCACTTTTGAGAAATTTTTCAATACGTTTGAATGATACGTAAATCTGAAATTTTAGTTACTATTAATATTATTATAATATTAAATTATTAATTGTATTTTTAAAAAAAATAAATAATTAACGTTAAATAGACATAAATATTCAAATAATATTTTTTTAAAAAACTGTATAAATTTTTTTAAATTAATATTAATAGTTACCAAGGTAATAGCATTAATCGATTGTGGTATTGTAAACATTATCTGCCTGATCAAATTAAATAATGCCAGCGATACAAATATTTTCGATGCATTTATTTGGTGCTGTTGGTCATCCTGGTTGATGGCCACATACGTACAATAGGTAATCAATTGGACAATTGTTGGACTGGTATGGCTTAATACAACATAAACGGTAACCGAGTGGCCAAATGTAACAAATTTGTCCAACTCTTTGGTCCTAATTTTTTCAACTAAACCCATAAACGCTTCCTCCCAGGCATACAACTGAGTGTAATGATTTTGATTCAAAAAAAAATAAATAATAATTAATCAAAAATTTTAATCAATTAAAAAAATTAATAAATTAAATACTTTTAAAACTTTAATTCCGTTAAGTATTTCGTTCATCAAGTTTTGACGTTTGTCTTTGATTGACATCAATTGTTTAGTCAATAATACAGTATATAAAGCGTTTAAAGCATTGATGATAAGCGATACCAACATATAGGATAGGCCGGCAAATGTGGCCACACCTAACTGTAGGTATAACAGATAGACGGCTATTACCAGTTGAATAGGATTGGATAGTAATGTAATCATATTGACGGCTTGTTCTATATATATATATATATATATATATATATATATATATATTTGATAAAAATGAATTAAAATATTTAGTTACTTTGAAAGAGAGAGAGAGAGAAATATATGTATATATATATTAAAATTAATTAACCGCTAATTCGTTGGCAATCAATGGCCATAATGTTGACTATTTCACCGGTAGGTGTGCGCCGTTTGGCACTATTGCTCAGCACTAGTGACTTGCGATAGACGGCTGATGTTAGACACGATTTAATACGTAAACCTTTAAACAATTATTTATAAATTTAAAAAAAAAACTATAAACTTATTAATTAAAAATAAGTGTATTATTTATGATTGAATTTTTATTTTACATGTAGATCCCAAATACTCGCTAAACATTGCCTGAACAATGGCAGCGATAACATTGATGGCCAACAATAGTATAGTATAGACATAGCCGTGCCATTGGGGAGCACCGGGATCTTCAATAAACTCAATCATTAAACTGTGGTAAATAATAATAGTAATGTAATTAGTTGCAAAAAATTATACACAACAAAAAACAATAAACAAAATTGAATATATTATTAAATTTAAATACTATTTTTGTTAATAACTAACTAAATATTATTTATATAAAAAATAGTAATATATAATTATATAAAATCTAGACTATTTAATAATATAAAATAATATAAACCTGGACATACTGTAAAATAATTGGCGATCCCATTTGCAAACAATACGATAGTATACAAAACAATAGTGACCAAATAATTTTTGGTAAATATAGTTTAGTAATAATGGCAAACAAATTTCTAGAATTATTATTATTACCATGTTTAATTTTATCATTACTACTATTATTAATGTTTATATGTTTAGACAATGATGATGATAATGGTGACCATAATTTTAAAAAGCGCCTATAGTTATAGTTAGTACTGTCCTCCCGGCGCAGTGCCCATAGATTATCAAACACTAATGACTTGTTTAGCCAACCTTTCAATAGTAGCCGATTTACCCACTGATAGGTTATTCGCGATGCATAGGATGCGCCCGATTTGGGACAAACAGTATGTTTGGTCCATAAGTCGGGATCAGTGTTTGTAGTATTGTTGCTATTTTCTGGTGGCAATTGATCTGCAAATGTACAGTAGATTAATAGACAAACAGTTAGCGCAAAGTTTATACAATAGAGTATGAATTCATAGTTGTATAGCATATCTTGTGTGGCATATGTAGCCACTGATAGACCATTTAAAATAGTATCCAGTAATAGGTATAACCAAATCCAACCACTGGTCGTAATACCGGACAATCTTTGAATGAAAAACACAAAACAAAGCGATAGTCTTGTAATGGTTTGTATGGCAAGTGCTATAATGTATGCCGTACTGGGACTGTCCGCCCATAGATATTTGCGGCACAAACTCAATGCTAACATTGCTATTAGGATACCAGTGCTGGTAATGGCCACAAACAGTCTACTAATGTTATATAAGTTCAATTTAATAACATTTTTAGTAAAACCAGTGCGACTAATGATATATTTGTATAACAGGATCGGTATGTATGACCACACGAACAGACAGGGTATCCATACAAACCATGTATTCAGCATACATGAGCTAAGTGATGGTCTGGTAGTAAACCATACAATTTGTTTGTCCTATATTTGAATTAAATTAGATAAATTACATTTATTATAATTATTGATTACTTTAATATAATTTTATAAAATTATTAATTAGTTTACTTACCAATAATTTATCATTACATATATTTTCAAACATTATTTTTTAAATAATTCAATAACAACAACAATAATTCAAAATTGTTTTTAGAAAAAAAGTTAATATAATTTATTAAATAGATTAATTAATATTTTAATAATTATTGTTAGTATTTTATTAAAAACGTTTAATACTAATGATATTAATTATTGTTAGTAGTATTAAATTATTGAATTTCAATGAAACAGCATTTTATTTTTATTTTTAGTTTAAAATCACATTGATTTATCAATATATAACATTATGATATTATTTTAGCTAAAATTTTAATAAAAAAAAAGTTTATAAAAATATAGACTATTTCTTGTTTTTTAGGAAAATACTAGACTAGTATTTTCATATATATATATATATATATATATATATATATATAAATTATATATTTTTATATTTAAATAATATTATTTGAATAATTAAAATAAGATTAATGATTAAAAAAAATATATATATAGCGGTTGGGGTCGCTATTATGCTTTGCGTGAGTCGGCCGATGATAGCAATTACAGTGTTGACAATCAATGGACACAAGAGTTAATTAAATAAACAATTTATTGATTGGTCATAAAAACAGTGTACAGTATTATTGAGTTAAGTAAAAGAATGAAAGTGTTGGGCGGATAGGGATATCAATACAACAATAGATAGTCAGGTGAGAGAGAGAGAGAATAATTACGTTCCCCAAATTACTCCCCCCGAAGTGGCTTGGCCACGACTAGAAGTAACGAAAATCCGGGTTAGTATTGATTCGAACGCGACGTCCAGATCGAGTTGTCAATGGTTGAGGTGCTGATGAAGTGCTTTGATTGTCGGAATCAGGTATTGTATGACTTGTCTGTTGATGTGTAGGTTCGACCGGTGCTTGGATATACGCTGGCTTGAGTCGATCGATAGATACAGTAGACTTGCGACCATTAATGTCGATGTCGAACGTCTTGTCTGTGCGGATGAGTACTTGATATGGGCCATCATATGGTGCTTGTAGTGGTCGGCGGACAGCATCATGTCTTAAGAATACATGAGAGCAGTTGCTTAGATCGGTAAATACGAATGTTCGGCGCTCGCCATGTCTTTGGACAGACATCGGGCGGAGTTCACGCATGTGTTGACGTATTTGAACGGCGAAATCAGATGATTCAATTGACGTGTCGTCAGTGTTGCTGAAGAATTCGCCGGGCAATCGCAGGTGCTGTCCGTATACAAGTTCAGCTGATGTCGCGTTGAGATCCTCTTTGTATGCGTTCCGTATGCCTAAGAGTACAATCGGTAGTAAATCAGACCATTTCTCGCTATTATGACACTTGATTGATGCTTTGAGTTGACGGTGAAAACGTTCAACGAGACCATTAGCTGCCGGATGATAACTAGTTGTTCGGATCCGTTTGGTGCCCAGCAGTTGAGTGAGAGATCGAAATAAATTCGATTCAAACTGCCGGCCTTGGTCTGATGTTATACGTAATGGTACACCAAATCTTGATATCCAACCACTGATCAGTGTTCGGGCAACTGTCTCAGCAGTTATGTCTATCATCGGTAGTGCTTCGGGCCAACGAGTGAAACGATCAATAATCGTTAGACAGTAAGTGTATCCGTTTGATGGTGGTAGTGGTCCAACGATATTTATATGTATGTGTTCAAACCGTTGAGATGGCAGTGTATATGAGCCAATAGGTGCTGACACATGTCTGGTTATTTTTGAACTCTGACACTCGATGCAGTTGCGGACATATTGTTTACAATCAGACTCAATGTTTGGCCATATGAACGCTCGTTTGACTAGTTTTGTTGTTGCTTTAGCGCCGGGATGTGATAGTGAATGCAATGATTGTATAGCAATTTGTCGGTAGTTTTTAGTGATAAACGGTCGGGCAGTGCTTGTAGATAAGTCACACCATATTTTTGATGTACTGTGCGGTAGTGACACAAGTTTGAGGGATAGTGATGTCTGAGAAGCGATGATGTCGTTGAGTTCAGTGTCGACTTCTTGCTCTTTAGCTAAAGCTTCGTAATCGACTTCATGAGCGATGGTTTCTATGCGAGACATCGAATCGGCGACAACATTGTCTTTACCCGAAATGTGGCGAATATCAGTAGTGAACTGAAATATGTAGTCCAATTGACGCATTTGTCGTGGACCTGCTTTCTCTGGCTTTTGTTTGAATGCATAAGTTAATGGCTTGTGGTCGGTGTACAGTATAAACACTCGGCCTTCGAGAAGATAGCGAAATTTCTTCACCGATTCGTATGCGGCCAATAGTTCCCTATCATAGGCGGACCACGTAATTTGCTTGTCTGTGAGCTTTCGAGAAAAGAAAGCAATTGGTTGCCAATCGCTGTCCACTAGTTGTTGAACGGATGCACCGATTGCACCGTTTGATGCGTCGACCATTAGTGATAGCGTCGCACCTGCCATTGGATGTGTTAATAGTGTAGCATTAGCGATGGCTGTCTTAAATGACTCAAAAGCGTTGATTGCTTCTTCAGTCCAATTAATGACATCATTCTTGGCTCCGGAAAGATATGTATTCATCGGTGCCTGTATAGTTGCTGCGTTCGGTACGAATCTTCGGTAAAAGTTTGCAATACCTAAGAAACGTCTGAGTTCTTGAGTTGTCTTCGGTCGAGGAAACGATAGAATAGATGCGACTTTTTCTGGTTGAGGACGAGTTCCTGTTTGATCGACAACGTAACCGAGAAATTTGACATCAGAGGCGCCAAATACACATTTGCCGACATTGATCACTACTCCGTAATCTTTGAGTCGAGTGAACAACTGTCGTAAGTGGTCCAAGTGTTGAGTTTCGTCTTTAGATGCGATGAGTATGTCATCAATGTATGCGAAACAAAAATCGAGACCACGGATTACTTCGTCAATAAACCGTTGAAAAGTCTGTGCAGCGTTACAGAGACCGAAAGACATGTATAAGTATTCGTATAAACCGAATGGTGTCTTCACAGCTGTCTTATGTACGTCTTCTGGTGCGATAGGTATCTGATGGTAGGCTTTAACCAAATCGATAGTTGAGAAGACGCGACAACCGGCGAGATTATGAGTAAAATCTTCAATGTGAGGCACTGGATATTTGTCGGGAACAGTACGCGCGTTGAGAGACCTGTAATCACCACAAGGTCGCCACTCATTGTCCTTCTTAGGGACCATATGAAGAGGAGAGGACCAGTTGCTTGATGATGGACGACAGATGCCTTGAGATACAAGTGACTCGAATTCACGTTTAGCGTAATTGTATTTATCGCCAACCAGTCGTCGGCGGTCACTACAAACAGGCGGACCATCTGTTGTTATGATGTGATGTACAGTGTTGTGGAGTCTATGCTTCATTGTTGTTGACGGGCGAGTAATTACTGTATATTCTTCGAGAAGTCGATGATAAGGCGTGTCACCGGTGACTGTTCTAATGGTCGGTATGTCGACGACTTGAATGCGTCCAAACACTTTGAGACCAGTTATACAATCGAGTAATCGCTTGTGTCGAAGATCAGGTGCAATACCGAAGTGTGCGAGAAAGTCGGCACCAATTATAGGAGTTGATACGTCGGCAACAATGAATTTCCAATTAAATGCGCGGCGAAGTCCGAGATCCAGATTTAGATAATGTGAGCCATACGTCTTGATAGGAGTACCGTTGGCGGCAAAGAGCTGATACTCTTCTACACGCCTACGACATAGCTTTGAGTTCGGGAGTACTGAGACATCAGCACCCGTATCGATGAGAAATGATGTTTTTGTTACCTTATCGGTGACAAACAGACGACGGCTTTTGTTGTGGGAATCAGTTGCCGTCGCTATTGATTCCCGTTCGCGTTTCCCTCATTGTAGTTGCAGGGCTTCGTACACTTCGTTGCTTTATTGCCAAATCGGTTGTGATACCAACACTTGCCATTGTCTTCGCGATTGTGACTGTTGGATCGGCCACGTCTTTGAGATCGAGATCTGCTGTGATCACGAGATCTATTGGATGACAATTGAGCGATTTGTTTGGTAAGTGCATCGATTTGTTTACGTAATGCCTCTGTTTCGGTAGATACTGCTGATACGTGTACCGATTGATACGTATCGTGTATTTCATCGGCAATATCGGCCAGTGTGTTGAGCTGTTCTCTTGAGGCCTTTAGTATCTTCTGTGTGTCGTTTGGCAGTCGTCGCATCCATAATGTCTTCAGTGCATCATCTGTAACACTTGTGCCGGCCAATTGGCGGAGTCGTCGTAGCAGTTGAGATGGTTTACGATCTCCGAGTTCTTCGCGATCGATCAGTTGTTCCAGTCGTTTGGCATTACTTGTTGATAATCGACTGATGAGTGCGTCTTTAATTGTTTTGTATTTGTCAATAGCCGGAGGTTCAGTAATAATATCCATCACTTCGGTGGATTGGCTGACTGTGAGCGCCGATAAAACGCTTCCGTACTTTACGGCATCGCTAGAGATACGATTTGCGGCGAACTGGCCCTCCAGAAGTCCGAACCATAGCGCAGGATTCGAATCATAGAACGGCGGAGGCCTTACGGCCACTGAGTCCACATTTGTTGTTGTAGTTGTATTTTCGGTGTCTGGCATTGTTTGCGACAACAGGCGATGACAATAATTTTGTTGACTATTTGTGAGTCGATGGCGGCGGCAGAAGTGATGATAATGTGATGATATCGGCTATAGGACGACAAATCGATGAAAACACGTGTATTGTAATCAATAGGTCATCGGCGGTGAAAATCACGTCCGGGTCACCAATATAGCGGTTGGGGTCGCTATTATGCTTTGCGTGAGTCGGCCGATGATAGCAATTACAGTGTTGACAATCAATGGACACAAGAGTTAATTAAATAAACAATTTATTGATTGGTCATAAAAACAGTGTACAGTATTATTGAGTTAAGTAAAAGAATGAAAGTGTTGGGCGGATAGGGATATCAATACAACAATAGATAGTCAGGTGAGAGAGAAAGAGAGAATAATTACGTTCCCCAAATATATATAAAATTGTTTATTTAGAAAGTATAATAATCACTGATATACTTATTAATTATTAGTAGAAAAATATTATTTGCTAATTAATAAAAAATAATTATCATCTAAATTACATGTTATTATTACATATAATTTTATATTAAAAATTAATATCTTTATTAAATAAATAATTAAATTTAAATATAATACATATTTATAATCTAAATTGTATTTATTATTAAGAAAAATTTATAATTAAGTACTATTACTAAATCAAACAATACTAAATTAAACAATAATCAACAAAGTTTTTTTTTGAATATAAAATAATATATATACTGTTTATATAAAATATACATTTTATTAAAATATAAAATTTACTACTTTATATAAAACTTATATGAGAAAAAAAATATTTATAAAACTTGTATTATTACATATAATTAAAAATTAATATATTTATTAAATAAATAATTACATTTAAATATTTTTTTGTATAACTTGTATTAATTATTAAGAAATTAATTTATAATTAATTATGAATACTACTACTAAATCAAACAATACCGGCATCATTGGCCAGTGTATAAAAAATTGACAATTTGTTTGCCAGCAAAATGTCGGGTTCGGCAAACTCGGCTACCCGTCCGCTGTCGAGGACTAACACCCGATCGGAATCCATAATTGTATTGATTCGGTGGGCAATCGTTAGTACTGTCGACGACCTAAACTCTTGACGTATGGTTTGCTGTATGAGTGCATCGGTTTCTACGTCGACGGCAGCCGTGGCCTCATCGAGGATAAGGACACGAGTGTTACGTAACAAAGCCCGTGCCAGACATATGAGCTGTCGTTGACCAACACTCATGTTATCGCCCGTTTCGGCGACCGACCAGTCGAGTCCCCGATCACTGGCGGCAAGAAATTTTTTTAGATGTGACTTATCTAACACTGTCCACAAGTGATCGTCGGAAAACTGGTCAAACGGATCTAAATTTGAACGAATTGTACCCGAAAATAGTATGGGTTCTTGAGGTATAATTGTTAGCCGAGAGCGCAACTCATGTAGACCTAATCGTCCGATATCTATGCCATCGATGACTATCCGACCCATTGCTGGTTCAATGAGCCTAAACAGAGCCAAAGTTAGCGATGACTTTCCAGCACCGGTTCGGCCAACAATACCTATCTATTAACCAAAGATATAATATTTAATACTATGAATTATTTTCTAAATAGTAAAAGTTATTAATTAATTAATTAACTTATTTATATAATTATTCAAACTTTGACTTAATTTTTTTTAAGTAAAGCTTTAAATTTATTGTTTGTGTAATTTTTAAATAAGGCCTATCCTTAAGCCTATATTAAAAAATAATAAAAATGGAAGAAACCATTAAAACTTAAAACTTAAAACTTAAAACTTAAAACTTAAAACTTAAAACTTAAAACTTAAAACTTAAAACTTAAAACTTAAAACTTAAAACTTAAAACTTAAAACTTAAAACTTAAAACTTAAAACTTAAAACTTAAAACTTAAAACTTAAAACTTAAAACTTAAAACTTAAAACTTAAAACTTAAAACTTAAAACTTAAAACTTAAAACTTAAAACTTAAAACTTAAAACTTAAAACTTAAAAATTAAAACTTAAAACTAAAAACTAAAAACTAAAAACTAAAAACTAAAAAAATAAATAAATCAATTAATTAATTGAGATATACCCATGGTAAAAACTTATTACCAATTATTTTTATGCTTTTGATTTTTTCTAAATTGACTAAACATTTGATATAAAATAGTGATATTTGTTTTTTTATTGTAAAATAAAATAAAATATATATATAATATAATAAAACAGAAAATACCTTTTCGCCCGGTTTAATATCCACATCAATATCATTGAGTACCAAATCCAATCCAATCCTATATCTGGTGGCATAACTCTCAAACCTAACTGATCCCCTGTCGGGCCAGTTATTGGCTAACGGGTAGTCATCCACACATCGATGCCAATCGGATTCACTTTCCAATCGACAGTATTCGTCAATACGTTCGACTGAAACCATATTATTTTCCAACTGTGCAAACGTTTTGATAAACTGATCTAACATTAGGGTCAACGACATTGCATAGGATAGGGATAGTCCTAAATCACCACCGGTTAGACTGCCTTTCCCCAGTACGGCAAACAGTGCGGCAAAAAATAGCAAACAATTGCTGAGTGATGTCAACCAAATCTGTAGCCAACTGTTTGCTACAACATTAGGATAGAGACACATCTGATTGATGTCTACTCGTCTATCGGATTCCCGTACAAACCGATCGATACACTTGTAGGCCCTAATGCTGGACACACCGGCCAGTGTTTGACCAAAATGTGAGTAAATTGGCGATCGGGTGGTCGACTCTAAACTATAATTTTTATTTTATTTTTTAATAGTAATCCTTTATAATTTATATTATTTTATTGCTTACCGTTTTAATTGTCGTGAAGTTTTAATGAAAATAAACTAAATAATTAACAAAACGAAAAAAATTATAAAATAAAAGTTTAAGTTTAAGTTTAAGTTTAAATAAGTTATTTATACATTTAAAAATAATATCTAACCTGAACTATATAGTAAATAATAGCTACCAGTGCCAGTGGTGCCAAAAACAATGGCGTCTTTATAGATATCGTTATAATTATACCAATCAATTGTATGAATGCATCGATAGTTAAACTTTTTTTTTTGATTATTTAAAAATATTAAAAATAATATAAATTTATTGGCATAAAAAATAATATTATTATTTAATATAATTTCAAAATTATATTAAATTATAGTATTATTTTTTATTAGATATTTAATTGATTATTAAGATATTATTATTATTATTAGTAGTAGTATTGGGAATTCATTAGGAATTTATTGGTAATTTACTCAAATTTGGCAAAAAATTTTGTTTACCCCACCCTCTACACCCTAAGATTTTTGCCAATTTACCCCCCCCCCACCCCTGAAATCGAAAACATTTCGCAACCCTGATATAATAATTATTAAATATTTAGTAAATAAAATAATTATTAAATAAATAATTCAATTTATTGAATACTTGATACTATAGAGTAGCGATCGATCCAAAACATCGGTGTCGTTACCAAATCGGTTCATCAGTCGGCCGATTGGTGTCCTATCGAAGTAATTCATCGGTGAATGCATTACACTCGACAACAGTTGTCGGTGTAGACGTTTGGAGGCCCGACAGATACCATATACGAGAAACAAACGGCTGGTCAATGTTGTAATAATTATACAGCCGATAAATATACTAAAAATGGCCAAATAATAGTAGTAGTAGTCGGTAGTAGTAGTAGTAGTATTAGCCGATGATTGTTGGCTACTACTGTTATTGATGTCAATATTGTTGCTAAATATTGATAACCAAAACGATGAACCAAACAGTAGGCCATTGTATGTGATTATTGACAATAGGAAACCCAGTGAACAGTACGGACCTAAATGTTTGGCATATTTCATATATATCTGCAATATATATATATATAACAAAAATTTAAATTATATATATATAGTATATGTATTTATGTGCTAATTATAATAATGATGTACATACACTAAATTTAACCTGGCCAATTTCTACCGTTTCAATATTTGCTATTTGGTTGTTAGGTTTTACAAAAGTATCAATTGAATTATTGTTATTAACATTATTGTTATTAACATTATTGATATTAACATTATTGTTATTAACATTATTGTTATTAACATTATTGTTATTAATATAATTATTATTAATAACATTACTATCAATTATTGTATTAATTTCATCATCATTATCATTATAATAATCTATACTAAAATTATCAATAATGTTATTATTAATATTATCTAATTTTTTATCACTACTACTACTACTACTACTACTACTTTCAGCTAAATATTGTTGAATTAAATCGAAAAAATGTAAATCATTTTCCAAAATATTATCATAAGTACCGACACTTGTAATTATGCCGTCTTTTATGACAACAATTAGGTCGACATCGGGTAATACAAACAATTGATTTGTTACTAATAAACGGGTTTTATTGTTGAGAATACCGTTTCTCGAGTCAAATACTTTTGTAACAATATGTTTGGCCACATGACTGTCCACTGAATTAAAAAAAAACTCATTATAAATAAATATTTAGTATTTCGTTACTAATATATTATAACTAAATACCGGCAGACAATGGATCGTCGAGTAGGTATAGATCGGCACCGGAATAGACAGCTCGGGCTAAACTTATTCTTTGTTTTTGTCCGCCACTCAGATTCACTCCTTTTTCGCCGATCTCTGTCTCGTCGCCGTCGGACAGCTGTAGTAAGTCCTGTCTGAGTGCACACGTGTCGAGCACCCGGTTATACAGTTCCCGATCCATGGGCTTACCAAACAATATATTCTCTTTGACCGTACAGTTCAATATCCAGGCCTGTTGTGGAACATAGGCTACACTGATATCTGGTCTAACATTGACTCTACCATTACTGCCAATCAGATCCATATCGCCAAACAGGGCCGACATCAGTGAACTCTTGCCGGACCCGACACTGCCTACTATTGCCACAAACTGGCCGTCAAATACTTTGAGATTAATATTATGTAAAATCGGTTTTATATTATTTGTATTATCACTATCACTAGCATTACTAATACTAGTATCGGTTTTCCAATTAAACGATGCATTTTCAACATAAATAATACAATTGTTTGATAAATTGTTTTCAATATAATCCAAGTGTTCATCACTATTGAGAAACTGTTCAATACGTTTAAATGATACGTAAATCTGAAATTTTAGTTAATATTAATATTACTAATAATTTAAAACCAATTATTATAAAAATAATATTAGATAAATATTAATTCACTATAATAATAAAATAATAATAATTGAATTTTTTATTTTGAAACCAATTATTATAAAAATAATTATTAATCCAATTTTATGATATAAACAAATTATAGTTAATAATAAAATAATAATTTTTATTATATCATTAGTTACCAAGGTAATTGCATTAAACGATTGTGGCAATGTAAACATTATCTGCCTGACCAAATTAAACAATGATAACGTTACAAATATTTTCGATGCATTTAATTGTTGCAGTTGGTCACCCTGATTGATGGCCACATACGTACAATAGATAATCAATTGGACGATTACTGGACAGGTTTGGCTTAATACAACATAAACGGTAATCAATTGGCCAAATGCAACAAATTTGTCCAACTCTTTAGTCCTAATTTTTTCAACTAAACCCATAAACGCCTCCTCCCAGGCATACAACTGAGTGTTTTAATTATTTTATAAAATTCAGAAATTTAGTCAAAAATAAACAAAAAATATTACTAATAATAAATGAAATACTTTTAAAACTTTAATTCCGTTAAGTATTTCGTTCATCAAGTTTTGACGTTTGTCTTTGATTGACATCATTTGTTTAGTCATCATAACAGTATATAAACCGATTGAAACATTGATGATAAGCGATACCAACATATAGGATAGGCCGGCAAATGTGGCCACACCTAACTGTAGGTATAACAGATAGATGGCTATTATAAGTTGAATAGGATTGGATAGTATTGTAATCAGATTGACGCCTTGATCTGCATATATATATATATATTTATATTATTAAATTAATATATAAGAGAGAGAGAGAGAGAGAGAGAGAGAGAGAGAGAGAGAGAGAGAGAGAGAGTTAAATTTTTTAAACCCTCGAAACTCAGTATTCAAATTTAAATAATATTAAATAATAAATTATAAAAATAAATAAAAAATATTATAAATAATAAAAAATAAATAAATCAATAAATTAACCGCTAATTCGTTGGCAATCAATGGCCATAATGTTGACTATTTCACCGGTAGGTGTGCGCCGTTTGGCACTATTGCTCAGCACTAGTGACTTGCGATAGACGGCTGATGTTAGACACGATTTAATACGTAAACCTATTATAAATAAAATAAATAAATATCAAATTTTTTCTAAAAAACAAATATCAAATTAATTATATATATATATAATACTTATATAATACTTATATAATACTTATATAATACTTATATAATACTTAATTAAATATATACAGGTATATATAGCTTATATATTTGTTAATCATTAATTACATGTGACACCGATATACTCGCTAAACATTGCCTGAACAATGGCAGCGATAACATTGATGGCCAACAATAGTATAGTATAGACATAGCCGTGCCATTGGGGAGCACCGGGATCTTCAATAAACTGAATCATTAAGCTTGTAAAAAAATAATAGAAATATAATTATTATAATCAAATTGAATGTTTTAATATAATTATATATTTTTTGATTTTTTAATAAGTATCATATATAAAAAATTATTTTCAACAAAAAAAATAAAATAAATAAAATAAGCATGGACATACTTTAGTATAATTGGCGACACCATTTGCAAACAATATGATAGTATACAAAATAGTAGTGACCAAATAATTTTTGGTAAATATAATTTAGTAATAATAGCAAACAAATTTCTAGATTTATCATGCTCAATTTTACGTTTACTTATTTTATTATCGTTACTATTATTTTTATAATTATGAATATTGTTAGTATGTATAATATGTTTAGCCGATGATGATGATGATGGTGACCATTGTTTTAAAAAGCGTCTATAGTTATAGTCAGTACTGTCCTCCCGGCGCAGTGCCCATAGATCATCAAATACTAGTGACTTGTTTAGCCAGCCTTTCAATAGTAGCCGATTTACCCACTGATAGGTTATACGCGATGCATAGGATGCGCCCGATTTGGGACAAACACTATGTTTGATCCATAAGTCGGGATCAGTGTCTGTAGTATTGTTGCTATTTTCTGGTGGCAATTGATCGGCAAATGTACAGTAGATTAATAGACAAACAGTTAGCGCAAAGTTTATACAATAGAGTATAAATTCATAGTTATATAGCAAATCTTGTGTGGCATATGTAGCCACTGATAGACCACTTAAAATAGTATCCAGTAATAGGTATAACCAAATCCAACCACTGGTCGTAATACCGGACAATCTTTGAATGAAAAACACAAAACAAAGCGATAGTCTTGTGATTGTTTGTATGGCAACGGCTATAATGTATGCCGTACTGGGACTGTCCGCCCATTGATATTTGCGGCACAAACTCAATGTTAGCATTGCTATTAGGATACCAGTGCTGGCAATGGCTACAAACAGTCTACTAGTGTTATATAAGTTCCATTTGATAACATTTTTATTAACACCAATGCGTGAAATGATATATTTGTATAACAGGTTCGGTATGTATAACCACATGAATATACAGGGAATCCATACGAACCATGTATTCAGCATACATGAGCTCAATGATGGTCTTGTTGTAAACCATACAATTTGTTTATCCTATTGAAATTATATTGATAAATTATTATTAAATTATTACTTTTATTTTTTTTTTTAAATAATCTATTATTAGTTATTTAAATGCTTACCAATAGTTTATCATAACATATATTTTCAAACATTTTTTTATTTGTAATTTTACTCAAAAAAAAAATAACTGTTAAATAAATAGTAATATTTTCAATTATCCAGAAATTGATTTGCTATAATATTTCATTGAAAATATTATTATTATTATTAATAAATTTAAATTCAATGAAACAGCATATTTGCTATACTGTTAGACATTTAAATAATGACATTGAATTATCAATACAATATAATTTACTATTCACTACAACAAAAAAATATAAAATTAATATATATATATATACTTTTTATATAAAATATACATTTTATTAAAATTAATATAATATACTAATTTTTATTACTGTATATAAAACTTATATGAGAAAAAATATATAGTATATATAAAACTTGTATTATTACATATAATTGAAAAATTAATATATTAATTAAATAAATAATTACATTAAAATATTTTTGTATAACTTGTATTAATTATTAAGAAATTAATTTATAATTAAGTACTACTACTAAATCAAACAATACCGGCATCACTGGCCAGTATATAAAAAATTGACAATTTGTTTGCCAGCAAAATGTCGGGTTCGGCAAACTCGGCTACCCGTCCGCTGTCGAGGACTAACACCCGATCGGAATCCATAATTGTATTGATTCGGTGGGCAATCGTTAGGACAGTCGACGACCTAAACTCTTGACGTATGGTTTGCTGAATAAGTGCATCGGTTTCAACGTCAACAGCAGCCGTGGCCTCATCGAGGATAAGGACACGAGTGTTACGTAACAGAGCCCGTGCCAGACATATGAGCTGTCGTTGACCAACACTCATATTATCGCCCGATTCGGCGACCGACCAGTCGAGTCCCCGATCACTTGCGGCAACAAATTTTTTGAGATGTGATTTATCTAACACTGTCCACAAGTGATCGTCGGAAAACTGGCCAAACGGATCCAAATTAAAGCGAATTGTAGCCGAAAATAGTATCGGTTCTTGAGGTATAATTGTTAGCCGAGAGCGCAACTCGTGTAGACCTAACCGTCCTATATCTATACCGTCAATAACTATCCGACCCATTGCTGGCTCAATAAGCCTAAACAGGGCTAAAGTTAGCGATGACTTTCCAGCACCGGTTCGGCCAACAATACCAATCTGTTATCCAAAAAATAATAATTAATAAGTAATTTTTTATTAATAAAAATTATTATAAAATAATTAAGTTATAAAAATAATTATTATAATTGTCTATTTTATTTAAAAATCTAAATTAAAAATTATTATCAGTAATAATATATTTTTTCTTTAATTTTTTATATATACTATTATATATTTTTTTTATTAAATGGTTGCTATAGATTATATAATATATAATTTAAATAATAATATATTAATAATAATGATAATAATAATACCTTTTCGCCCGGTTTAATATCCACATCAATCTCCTTGAGTACCAAATCCAATCCAACCGCATATCTAGTATCATAACTCTCAAACCTAACTGATCCCCTATCGGGCCAGTTATCGGCTAACGGGTAGTCATCATCACATCGATGCCAATCGGATTCACTTTCCAATCGACAGTATTCGTCAATACGTTCGACTGAAACCATATTGTTTTCCAACTGTGCAAACGATTTGATAAACAAGTCTAACATTAGTGTCAACGACATTGCATAGGATAGGGATAGTCCTATATCGCTGCCAGTCAACCGGCCTTTACCCAAAACGGCAAACAGTGCGGCAAAAAATAGCAAACAATTGCTGAGTGATGTCAACCAAATCTGTAGCCAACTGTTTGCTACAACATTAGGATAGAGACACATCTGATTGATGTCTACTCGTCTATCGGATTCCCGTACAAACCGATCGATACACTTGTAGGCCCTAATGCTGGACAAACCGGCCAGTGTTTGACCGAAATGTGAATATATTGGCGATCGTGTAGTCGATTCTAAACTATAATATTTTATTTATTAAAAGAATAAATAAATAAATAATTATAATATATTTTGTTTGTTTGTTAGTAAATATAATACCGCTTTAGTTGTCGTGAAGTTTTAATGTAAATAAACTACAAATATATAAATATATTTTTAATATTATTATTAATAAAAATGTATATAAAGTATATATATAAATATAATTATTAATTAATGGATATAACTAATATACTGTATGCAACTATATAGTTAAATATATATACATTAAAATAAAATAATTGCATTATTCAATTTTACCCATGTTAATTTTTTGATAAATTTTTAAAAAAATATTACATTATTAGTTGTATCAGTAATTTCAGTAATTAATATTAATATAAATATACAATAATCTCTAATAAAATTAATATCCTATACCTGAACTATATAGTAAATAACAGCTACCAGTGCCAGTGGTGCCAAAAACAATGGTGTCTTTATAGATATCGTTACTATTGTACCAATCAATTGTAATAAGACATCTGTTGTTAGACTATTTTTTTGAATGTTTGAAAATAATAATAAAAATTATTATTATTTTTTGTATAGAGATATACTATTAGATATTTCTATTTTTATATATATACAGTGTATATAAGTTAAAAACTATAAAATTTAATAATATATTAATAATTAAATTTAATTAAATTAAATTAAAATACATGATAGAAAACATTAGCGATCGATCCAATACATCGGTGTCGTTACCAAATCGGTTCATCAGTCGGCCGATTGGCTGACTATCGAAGTAATTCATCGGTGAATGCATTACACTCGACAACAGTCGACTGAATAGACGTTTGGAGGCCCGACGTATACCGTTGATCATAAACAAACGGCTGGCCAGTACTGTAATAATATTGCCGACAATAAAGGCACTAAAAATGCCTAAATAATAGTAGCTGTCGGTAGTTATACTGCCGGTGCCAACCGATGATGATGATGATGGCGATGGTGTATGACTGGTATTGATGTCAATATTGTTGCAAAATATTGATAACCAAAACGATGAACCAAACTGTAGGCCATTGAATCCAATTATTGACAATAGGAAACCCAGTGAACAGTACGGTCCTAAATGTTTGGCATATTTCATATATAGCTAAGATATATACCAAACAAAACAAAAATAATTAATAATTGTTTTTATTACTAATTTTAATTATTAAGTATAATATGAATTTATAGTATATTATATAATATTTTCTACAATTACTATTACAAAGAAAAAAAGTAATTTGAATATTAGAGTAATGTATAATAGTTTTATATAAATTTTTATAAATATATATATATATATATACTTTATAAATCCTAATTATATATATTCTATGTGAGATAATACAATTAATTTAGTTATATTTAATATATAAATTATAATTAATATATAAATTATAATTAATATACTATATATATAAACATTTATTCAGTGAAACATTAGATATAACAATATTATGGTATACATACACTAAATTTGACCTGGCCAATTTCTACCGTTTCCTCATTAGTCAATGTTTTTGAATTGTTGTTGTTGTTAATGGGTCTTACAATAGTATCAATTGTATTACAATTATTATTATTATTATTATTATTATTATTATTATTATTATTATTATTATTATTATTATTATTATTATTATTATTATTATTATTATTATTATTATTATTAACAATAACATTATTATCGGTAGAGTTATTATAATCATAATCATTAGCTATAGCTTCATCAGTACTACTACTACTTTCAGCTAAATATTGTTGAATCAAATCGGAAAAATAACAATCATTTTCCAATAGATTATCATAAGTACCGACACTTGTAATTATGCCGTCTTTTATGACAACAATTAGGTCGACATCGGGTAATACAAACAATTGATTTGTTACTAATAAACGGGTTTTATTGTTGAGAATACCGGTTCTCGAGTCAAGTACTTTACTGGCAATATGTTTGCCCACATGACTGTCCACTACATTAAAAAAATAGATTTTATTTTGTTTGTTTAGTGACTCATAATAAAAAAAATTATTATTATAAGTATATTATAAAATACCGGCAGACAGTGGATCGTCGAGTAGGTATAGATCGGCACCGGAATAGACAGCTCGGGCTAAACTTATTCTTTGTTTTTGACCGCCACTCAGATTAACACCCTTTTCGCCGATCACTGTCTGATCGCCGTCGGCTAGTTGTTGTAGGTCATGCCTGAGTGCACATGTGTCGAGCACCCGGTCATACAGTTCCCTATCCATGGTTTTACCAAACACTATATTTTCTTTGACTGTATTGTTCAATATCCAGGCCTGTTGTGGAACATAGGCTACACTAATATCTGGTCTAACATTGACTCTACCATTACTGCCAATCAGATCCATATCGCCAAACAGGGCCGACATCAGTGAACTTTTACCGGACCCGACACTGCCTACTATTGCCACAAACTGGCCGTCAATTATCTTGAGATTAATATTATGTAAAATCGGTTGACTTTTATTTGTATCAACACTACTACTACTACTACTACTACTACTACTACTGTTACTACTATTAGTATTTGATTCCCAATTAAACGATGCATTTTCAACATTAATCAAACAATTATTGTTTGATATATTGTTTTCAATATAATCCAAGTGTTCATAACTATTGAGAAACCTTTCAATACGTTTGAATGATACGTAAATCTAAAATAATTATTAATTGTATTTATATAAAAAAATTTAATTAAAATTAAATAGACATAAATATTTAAATAATTAAAACTAATTGGACTAATTAATAACTAATTTTTAAAAAAAAATTAAACATATAATCTCATACAGTAATAACTATAAATAATAAAAAAATATATATACAGTTAATAATAAAATAATAATATTTTTCAAATTATATTAATAGTTACCAAGGTAATTGCATTAAGCGATTGTGGCAATGTAAACATTATCTGCCTGACCAAATTAAATAGTGCCAGCGATACAAATATTTTTGATGCATTTATTTGGTGCAGTTGGTCACCCTGATTGATGGCCACATACGTACAATAGGTAATCAATTGGACAATTGCTGGACTGGTATAACTTATAACAACATAAACTATAAACGTTTGACCAAATCTAAAAAATTTGTCCAACTCTTTGGTCCTAATTTTTTCAACTAAACCCATAAACGCCTCCTCCCAGGCATACAACTGGAAGTCAATTCAAAAAACAATTAATCAAAATAATAATTAAATAAAATTAATGAAATACTTTTAAAACTTTAATTCCGTTAAGTATTTCGTTCATCAAGTTTTGACGTTTGTCTTTGATTGACATCAATTGTTTAGTCAATAGTACAGTATATAAAGAGACTAAAATATTTATGATAAGCGATACAAACATATAGGATAGGCCGGCAAATGTGGCCACACCTAACTGTAGGTATAACAGATAGATAGCAAGTACCAGTTGAATAGGATTGGATAGTAATGTAATCACATTAACGGCTTCATCTATATATATATATATAAAAATGAATTAAAATATTTAATTACTTTGAAAGAGATATATATATATATATATATATTTATATATTAAAATTAATTAACCGCTAATTCGTTGGCAATCAATGGCCATAATGTTGACTATTTCACCGGTAGGTGTGCGCCGTTTGGCACTATTGCTCAGCACTAGTGACTTGCGATAGACGGCTGATGTTAGACACGATTTAATACGTAAACCTATTATAAATAAAAATTTTTAAAAAACCAGAAAATTTATTAATTAAAAATAAGTTTATTATTAATTATTTTTTTTTATTGAATTATTATTTTACATGTAGAACTAAAATACTCGCTAAACATTGCCTGAACAATGGCAGCGATAACATTGATGGCCAACAATAGTATAGTATAGACATAGCCGTGCCATTGGGGAGCACCGGGATCTTCAATAAACTTAATCATTAATCTTAGGAAAAAATTGAACAAATTGAATATATTAATAATTAAATACTATTTTTTAAAATTAGTATTTAAAAGATATTTTTTAAAAATTAAATTAATATATAAACATGGACATACTGTAGAATAATTGGTGATCCCATTTGCAAACAATATGATAGTACAAAAAACAATAGTGACCAAATAATTTTTGGTAAATATAATTTAGTAATAATAGCAAACAAATTTCTATTATTATTATTATTATTATTAATGTTTACATGTTTAGCTGATGATGATGATGATAATGGTAACCATTGTTTCAAAAAGCGTTTATAGTTATAGAGAGTACTGTCCTCCCGGCGCAGTGCCCATAGATCATCAAATACTAGCGACTTGTTTAGCCAACCTTTCAATAGTAGCCGATTTACCCACTGATAAGTTATACGCGATGCATAGGATGCGCCCGATTTGGGACAAACAGTATGTTTGATCCATAAGTCAGGATCAGTGTCTGTAGTATTGTTGCTATTTTTTGGTGACAATTGATCGGCAAATGTACAGTAGATTAATAGACAAACAGTTAGCGCAAAGTTTATACAATAGAGTATAAATTCATAGTTTTGTAGCATATCTTGAGTAGCATATGTAGCCAATGATAGACCAATTAAAATAGTGTCCAATAATAGGTATAACCAAATCCAACCACTGGTTGTAATACCGGACAATCGGTGAACGAAAAACACAAAACAAAGCGCTAGTCTTGTGATTGTTTGTATGGCAACGGCTATAATGTATGCCATACTGGGACTGTCCGACCATTGATATTTGCGACACAAACTCAATGCTAACATTGCTATTAGGATACCTGTGCTGGCAATGGCCACAAACAGTCTACTAGTGTTATATAAGTTCCATTTGATAAAATTTTTATTAACACCAATGCGTGAACTAATGTATTTGTATAACAGGTTCGGTATGTATAACCACATGAACAGACAGGGTATCCATACGAACCATGTGTTGAGCATACATGAGCTCAGTGATGGTCTATTAGTAAACCATACAAATTGTTTATCCTATTTTTTAAAAATAAAATATATTTAACTTTAACTATTTTATTATTATTATTATCATTTTTTAATACTTACAAATAGTTTATCATTACATATATTTTCAAACATTACTATTTTTTTGCATATGATTAAAATAGATATATAACAAATTTTGTTAACAAAAAAAAACAATATATATATATATATATATATATATATATATATATATATGTTTGTTAAATATATACTAGTATATTAAATTTATTGAAAATACAATTTACTTATAACATCTAATTTTTTTATTATTGAAATTTGAATATTATTTTAATGAAAAAGCATTTAATTGATAAACAAAATTAATATGAATTAGTTAGCAATAAATTGAATTAACTATGATTTTTATATACATATTTATATTTATATATACTGTATAAATTATTATAATTATTAATCATATAATTTTTATAATTATTTTCATTATTATTTTTATATAAATATTTTTCTAAATAATAAAAATTATTAATAAAAAAATTTTTTTTATTAGTAATAGTTGTTGTAGTTGTTGTCAAATAATTTATCAAATTTTTCATAATAAATACTAAAAGTGAAAATTTGAAAATATTTATTATATTTGATATGTAATTTTTTTTTAATATAAAAATTATATTCAATAACAATAACTTGTAATATGAAAATGATAATTTTTTATTTACCATTATTGATATGGATATAATTTTTTATTGGAAATATTAATAATAATAATAATATTTAAATTCAATGATACAGCATATTTTTCATGTAAACTATATTTAAGGACAATGAATCACTATAACAAAAATATTATAAATATAAAATAATATATATATAATTTATATATATATATATATATATATACAGTATAATATATAGATAGTTTATTAAAATTAATATAATATACTTACTATATATAAAACAGAGAAAACAAAAAATATTTATATAAAACTTAGATTATTACAAATAATCTTATATATTAAAAATTAATAAATTTATTAAATAAATAATTACATTTAAATATAAAACATATTTTTTTTTATATAACTTGTATTACTAAATCAAACAATACCGGCATCACTGGCCAGTGTATAAAAAATTGACAATTTGTTTGCCAGCAAACTGTTGGGTTCGGCAAACTCGGCTACCCGTCCGTTGTCGAGGACTAACACCCGATCGGAATCCATAATTGTATTGATTCGGTGGGCAATCGTTAGGACAGTCGACGACCTAAACTCTTGACGTATGGTTTGCTGTATGAGTGCATCGGTTTCGACGTCGACGGCAGCCGTGGCCTCATCGAGGATAAGAACACGAGTGTTACGTAACAGAGCCCGTGCCAGACATATGAGCTGTCGTTGACCAACACTCATGTTATCGCCCGATTCGGCGACCGACCAGTCGAGTCCCCGATCACTGGCGGCAACAAACTCTTTGAGATGCGACTGATCTAACACTGTCCACAAGTGATCGTCGGAAAACTGGCCAAACGGATCCAAATTAGAGCGAATTGTACCCGAAAATAGTATGGGTTCTTGAGGTATAATTGTTAGCCGAGAGCGCAACTCGTGTAGACCTAACCGTCCGATATCTATGCCATCGATAACTATCCGACCCATTGCTGGCTCAATAAGCCTAAACAGTGCCAAAGTTAGCGATGACTTTCCAGCACCGGTTCGGCCAACAATTCCTATCTATTGTATAAAAATAGAAAAATATTTAATATTTTGATTTATTTTCTAAATTTTAAAATCAATATTTATATAATTTTAATATAACTTTAGCTTTAAATTTACTTTTTGTGTATTTTATAGAAATGTGTAAGATTTTATGTTTTTTTTGTATTAATTTAATGAACTGATAAAAGGCATAATAAAAAAAATAAAAAAAAATAAAGGAACCATTAAAACTAATATAATAAATATAATAACTTATTAATAAAACTTATATATTGGGCTTTGTTTTTTAAAACTTTTTTTTAAAATTTTTATATATATTTATAATCTATAGATAAATCATATTAAAAATCCTAATTTTATTATAAAATAAAAATTATTATATATAATTAATTAAACTTTAATTTAAAGTATTTTAGGAAATATATAATATAATAACTAAATATAATAATAATAATACCTTTTCGCCCGGTTTAATATCCACATCAATATCATTGAGTACCAAATCCAATCCAATCCTATATCTGGTGCCATAACTCTCAAACCTAACGGATCCCCTATCGGGCCAGTTATCGGCTAACGGGTAGTCATCATCACATCGATGCCAATCGGATTCACTTTCCAATCGACAGTATTCGTCAATACGTTCGACTGAAACCATATTGTTTTCCAACTGTGAAAACGATTTGATAAAATAATCTAACATTAATGTTAACGACATTGCATAGGATAGGGATAGTCCTATATCGCTGCCGGTTAGACTGCCTTTCCCCAGTACGGCAAACAGTGCGGCAAAAAATAGCAAACAATTGCTGAGTGATGTCAACCAAATCTGTAGCCAACTGTTTGCTACAACATTAGGATAGAGACACATCTGATTGATGTCCACTCGTCTATCGGATTCCCTTACAAACCGATCGGTACAGCCGTAGGCCCTAATGCTGGACACACCGGCCAGTGTTTGACCAAAATGTGAGTAAATTGGCGATCGGGTGGTCGACTCTAATCTATAATTTTATTTTTTCTATATTATTATCTTTTATTATATTATTCTATTGTTTACCGTTTTAATTGTCGTGAAGTTTTAATGAAAATAAACTAAATAATTAACAAAACGAAATTAATTAAATAAATAAAGTTTATATAAAATTATATTTATATTATACAATATAACAACTAACTTGTATTATATAGTAAATAACAGCTACCAGTGCCAGTGGTGCCAAAAACAATGGTGTCTTTATAGATATCGTTATAATTATACCAATCAATTGCATGAATGCATCGGTAGTTAAACTTTTTTGATTGTTTGAAAATTTTAATAATAATATGAATTCATTAGCATAAAAAATAATACTATTATTTAATATTCAGTTATTAAATAATTATTAAATAAATCAATCAATTTATTAATTACTTGATAGTATAGAGAAGCGATCGATCCAATACATCGGTGTCGTTACCAAATCGGTTCATCAGTCGGCCGATTGGTGTCCTATCGAAGTAATTCATCGGTGAATGCATTACACTCGACAACAGTTGCCGGTGTAGACGAGTGGAGGCCCGACGTATACCGTAGACAATAAACAAACGGCTGGCCAATGTTGTAACAATTATACTGCCGATAAATGCACTAAAAATGGCCAAATAATAGTAGTCGTCGTTAGTAGTAGTAGTAGTAGTAGTAGTAGTAGTAGTAGTATAAGCCGATAATTTTTGGCTACTGGTGTTGATGTTAATATTGTTGCTAAATATTGATAACCAAAACGATGAACCAAACAGTAGGGCATTGTATGTGATTATTGACAATAGGAAACCCATTGAACAGTACGGACCTAACTGTTTGGCATATTTCATATATATCTGCAATATATATATAAACAAAATAAAAATTACATATATATATATAATTGTATATAACTTATAATAATACTATTATTGTATCTTTTATCTTATAAATAAATAAAATTATATTAAATACATTTTGTATGCATGTATTTACTCTAACTTCACATTTATATATTGTATAATACAATTTGTATTTATAACGTATATACTGTACTATATATAAATTAATATGGAAAGTATATATAATATATATATATATATATATATAGTAAATATACAGTTTTTATATGTATTATTATTATTATAATAATAATAATAATAATAATAATAATAATAATAATAATAATAATAATAATAATAATAATAATAATAATAATAATAATAATAATAATAATAATAATAATAATAATAATAATAATAATAATAATAATAATAATAATAATAATAATAATAATAATAATAATAATAATAATAATAATAATAATAATAATAATAATAATAATAATAATAATAATAATAATAATAATAATAATAATAATAATAATAATAATAATAATAATAATAATAATAATAATAATAATAATAATAATAATAATAATAATTGTGCATACACTAAATTTGACCTGGCCAATTTCTACCGTTTCCATATCAGTCAATGTATTTCCTATTAGGTTGTTATTAGGTTTTACAATAGTATCAATTGAATTATTGTTATTAATAATATGATTATTATTTATAACATTATTATCAATTATTGTATTAATTTCATCATCATTATCATCATAATATTTATCTATACAAATATTATCAATAATGTTATTATTAATATTATATGAATTTTCATTACTACTACTACTACTACTTTCAGCTAAATATTGTTGAATTAAATCGAAAAAATATAAATCATTTTCCAGTAGATTATCATAAGTACCGACACTTGTAATTATGCCGTCTTTTATGACAACAATTAGGTCGACATCGGGTAATACAAACAATTGATTTGTTACTAATAAACGGGTTTTATTGTTGAGAATACCAGTTCTCGAATCGAGTACTTTATTGACAATATGTTTGCCCACATGACTGTCCACTAAATTAAAAAAAATATTTTTTAATAAAATCATTATAAATAGATATTATTATTATTATATAATAACTAAATACCTGCAGACAATGGATCGTCGAGTAGGTATAGATCGGCACCGGAATAGACAGCTCGGGCTAAACTTATTCTTTGTTTTTGACCGCCACTCAGATTCACTCCCTTTTCGCCGATCTCTGTCTCGTCGCCGTCGGACAGCTGTAGTAAGTCCTGTCTAAGTGCACACGTGTCGAGCACCCGGTCATACAGTTCCCGATTCATGGGTTTACCAAACAATATATTCTCTTTGACCGTACTGTTCAATATCCAGGCCTGTTGTGGTACATAAGCTACACTAATACCCGACCTTATATTGACTCTACCTTTACCGTGACTTATCAGATCCATATCGCCAAACAGTGCCGACATCATTGAACTCTTACCGGACCCGACACTGCCTACTATTGCCACAAACTGGCCGTCAATAACTTTTAAATTAATATTATGTAAAATCGGTTGATTATTATTAGTATTATCACTACTACTACTTTTATTAGTATCGGATTCCCAATTAAACGATGCATTTTCAACATTAATAATACAATTATTGTTTGATATATTGTTTTCAATATAATCCAAGTGTTCATCACTATTGAGAAACTGTTCAATACGTTTGAATGATACGTAAATCTAAAATTATTGTTAATATTAATTTTATAAATAATAATTTCTACTATATTATTAGTTACCAAGGTAATTGCATTAAACGATTGTGGCAATGAAAACATTATTTGTCTGATCATATTAAACAATGATTGCGATACAAATATTTTGGATGCATTCAATTGGTTGAGTTGGTCACCCTTATTGATGGCCACATACGTACAATAGGTAATCAATTGGACGATTACTGGACAGGTAAGGCTTAATACAACATAAACGGTAATCGATAGGCCAAACGTAATAAATTTGTTCAACTCTTTTGTCCTAATTTTTTCAACTAAACCCATAAACGGCTCCTCCCAGGCATACAACTGGAAGTCAATTAAAAAAAACAGTTAATCAAAAAAAATAATATAAATAAAAATATGGAAATACTTTTAAAACTTTAATTCCGTTGAGAATTTGGTTCATCAAGTTTTGACGTTTGTCTTTGATTGACATCAATTGTTTAGTCAATAGTACAGTATATAAACCGATTGAAACATTGATGATTAGCGTTATCAACATATAGGATAGGCCGGCAAATACGGCTACACCTAACTGTAGGTATAACAGATAGACAGCTATTACCAGTTGAATAGGATTTGATATTATTGTAATCATATTGACGGCTTGATCTGCGTATATATATATATATATTTATATTATTTAATTACTATAATAGTGAGATAGAGATAGAGATAGAGATAGAGATAGAGATAGAGATAGAGATAGAGATAGAGATAGAGATAGAGATAGAGATAGAGATAGAGATAGAGATAGAGATAGAGATAGAGATAGAGATAGAGATAGAGATAGAGATAGAGATAGAGATAGAGATAGAGATAGAGATAGAGATAGAGATAGAGATAGAGATAGAGATAGAGATAGAGATAGAGATAGAGATAGAGATAGAGATAGAGATAGAGATAGAGATAGAGATAGAGATAGAGATAGAGATAGAGATAGAGATAGAGATAGAGATAGAGATAGAGATAGAGATAGAGATAGAGATAGAGATAGAGATAGAGATAAAGATTAGAATATAGAAGAATAGATAGAGAATACAGTATTATTATTAATATTAATAATTAAATTAAAATTCAATGACAACACCATATATGCTATAATATTAAAATAAAACAATCAATCAATAAACTAACCGCTAATTCGTTGGCAATCAATGGCCATAATGTTGACTATTTCACCGGTAGGTGTGCGCCGTTTGGCACTATTGCTCAGCACTAGTGACTTGCGATAGACGGCTGATGTTAGACACGATTTAATACGTAAACCTTTAAATATAATTATAAATAAAATAAATAAATATTAAATTTTTCTAAAAAACTAATACTTAATAATATATATATATATATATATATATATATATTGTAAATCATTAATTACATATGACACCGATATACTCGCTAAACATTGCCTGAACAATGGCAGCGATAACATTGATGGCCAACAATAGTATAGTATAGACATAGCCGTGCCATTGGGGAGCACCGGGATCTTCAATAAACTGTATCATTAAACTTGTAAAAATAATTTTTTTAAAAATGAATGTATTAATTATTAAATATTATTAATTTTTAATAAATATATAAATAAAATATAATAGAAATAAAATTAAATGAACATGGACATACTTTAGAATAATTGGCGATACCATTTGCAAACAGTATGATAGTATACAAAACAATAGTGACCAAATAATTTTTGGTAAATATAGTTTAGCTATAATGGCAAACAAATTTCTAGAATTAACATGATGAATTTTATGTTTGCATATTTTATTATCTATATTATAATTTTTATAATTATGATTAGCATTAGTATTTTGTTTAGGCGATGATGATGATGATAATAATGGTGACCATTGTTTTAAAAAGCGTCTATAGTTATAGTCAGTACTGTCCTCCCGGCGCAGTGCCCATAGATCGTCAAATACTAGTGACTTGTTTAGCCAACCTTTTATTAGTAGCCGATTTACCCACTGATAGGTTATGCGCGATGCATAGGATGCGCCCGATTTGGGACAAACAGTATGTTTAGTCAATAAGTCGGAGTCAGTGTTGGTATAATTGTTACTATTTTCTGGTGGTAATTGATCGGCAAATGTACAGTAGATTAATAGACAAACAGTTAGCGCAAAGTTTATACAATAGAGTATGAATTCATAGTTTTGTAACATATCTTGTGTAGCATATGTAGCCACTGATAGACCCCTTAAAATAGTGTCCAGTAATAGGTATAACCAAATCCAACCACTGGTCGTAATACCGGACAATCGGTGAACGAAAAACACAAAACAAAGCGCTAGTCTTGTGATTGTTTGTATGGCAACGGCTATAATATATGCCGTACTGGGACTGTCCGACCATTGATATTTGCGGCACAAACTCAATGTAAGCATAGCTATTAGGATACCGGTGCTGGCAATGGCCACAAACAGTCTACTAGTGTTATATAAGTTCCATTTTATAACATTTTTATAAACACCAGTGCGGCCAATGATGTATTTGTATAGCAGGTTTGGTATGTATAACCACAAGAATATACATGGAATCCATACAAACCATGTATTCAGCATACATGAGCTCAATGATGGACTGGTAGTAAACCATACAATTTTTTTATCCTATTGAAATTTTTATTAAATTATTAATTTTATTTTTTTAATAGGTATTATTAGTTATTTAAATACTTACCAATAGTTTATCATAACATATATTTTCAAACATTTTGTTTTTGTAATGTAAGAAATGTACTAAATGTTAAAAATTTTAATCAAAAATAACTGTTAAATAAATATTATTATTTTATTTTTTACTAAATTTCAATAATCCTGATATTTGTTTGCTATAATTTTCGATTAGAAATATTATTATTATTATTATTATTATTATTATTATTATTAAATTTAAATTCAATGAAACAGCATATTTTGCTATAAATGTTATTTAATGACATTGAATTATAATTGACAATGATACTATACATTATAATAATTAATTATTAATATAAAATTAATATATATATATTATAATTAATAAAATGTACACTACTTTCTATAAAAATTGAAATATAAAAAAATATTTATAAAACTTGTATTAATTATTAAGAAATTAATTTATAATTAAGTATTAATACTACTAAATCAAACAATACCGGCATCACTGGCCAGTGTATAAAAAATTGACAATTTGTTTCCCAGCAAACTATCGGGTTCGGCAAACTCGGCTACCCGTCCGCTGTCGAGGACTAACACCCGATCGGAATCCATAATTGTATTGATTCGGTGGGCAATCGTTAGGACAGTCGACGATCTAAACTCTTGACGTATGGTTTGCTGTATGAGTGCATCGGTTTCGACGTCGACGGCAGCCGTGGCCTCATCGAGGATAAGGACACGAGTATTACATAACAGAGCCCGTGCTAGACATATGAGATGTCGTTGACCAACACTGAGGTTATCGCCCGATTCGGCGACCGTCCAGTCGAGTCCCCGATCACTGGCGGCAACAAATTTTTTGAGATGTGATTTATCTAATACTGTCCACAAGTGATCGTCGGAAAACTGGCCAAACGGATCCAAATTGAAGCGAATTGTACCCGAAAATAGTATGGGTTCTTGAGGTATTATAGTTAGCCGAGAGCGCAACTCGTGTAGACCTAACCGTCCGATATCTATACCATCGATGACTATCCGACCCATTGCTGGTTCAATGAGCCTAAACAGTGCCAAAGTTAGCGATGACTTTCCAGCACCGGTTCGGCCAACAATACCTATCTATTGTACAAAAAATAGAAAAATATTTAATATTATGATTTATTTTCTAAATTTTAAAATCAATATTTATATAATTATTCTAACTTTAGCTATAAATTTACTGTTCGTGTAATTATTAATAAGATTTTATTTTATGTTTATTGTATTATTTTTTATATTAATTTAATGAACTAATAAAAGGCATAATATTAAAAAAAAATAAAATTAAAGTAACCATTAAAAGTTAAATCTATAAAACAAATAATTAATTGAGATAAACCCAATATTTTTTTTGTTGAATATAATAAACCATAGAGATATTGGGGTTTGATTTTTATCTCTATTATATAATAAATATCTCTATTATATAATAAATATGTGTATAATAAAAATTATTATATATAATTAATTAAACTTTAATTTAAAGTATTTTAGGAAATATATAATATAATAACTAAATATAATAATACAGTAATACCTTTTCGCCCGGTTTAATATCCACATCAATATCATTGAGTACTAAATCCAATCCAACCCCATATCTGGTGGCATAACTCTCAAACCTAACGGATCCCCTGTCGGGCCAGTTATCGGCTAACGGGTAGTCATCATCACATCGATGCCAATCGGATTCACTTTCCAATCGACAGTATTCGTCAATACGTTCGACTGAAACCATATTGTTTTCCAACTGTGAAAACGATTTGATAAACTGGTTTAACATTAGGGTCAACGACATTGCATAGGATAGGGATAGTCCTAAATCGCCGCCGGTTAGACTGCCTTTCCCCAGTACGGCAAACAGTGCGGCAAAAAATATCAAACAATTGCTGAGTGATGTCAACCAAATCTGTAGCCAACTGTTGGCCACAACATTAGGATAGAGACACATCTGATTGATGTCCACTCGTCTATCGGATTCCCTTACAAACCGATCGGTACAGCCGTAGGCCCTAATGCTGGACACACCGGCCAGTGTTTGACCAAAATGTGAGTAAATTGGCGATCGGGTGGTCGACTCAAAACTATAATTTTTATTTTATTTTTTTTAATAGTAATCCTTTATAATTTATATTATTTTATTGCTTACCGTTTTAATTGTCGTGAAGTTTTAATGAAAATAAACTAAATAATTAACAAAACGAAAAAAATTATAAATAAGTTATTTATACTTAAATAATATCCTATACCTGAATTATATAGTAAATAACAGCTACCAGTGCCAGTGGTGCCAAAAACAATGGTGTCTTTATAGATATAGTTATTATTGTACCAATCAATTGTATGAATGAATCGGTTGTTAAACTATTTTGATTGTTTAAAAATATATTAATAATAATAATATGAATTCATTGGCATAAAAAATATTATTATAATTTAATATTATTTCAAAATTATTTTTTTTATTAGATTATTTATGATTAAGATAAATAAATAAATCAATTGATTAAATACTTGATATTAGAAAGTAGTGATCGATCCAATACATCGGTATCGTTACCAAATCGGTTCATCAGTCGGCCGATTGGTGTCCTATCGAAGTAATTCATCGATGAATGCATTACACTCGACAACAGTTGCCGGTGTAGACGTTTGGAGGCCCGACAGATACCATATACGAGAAACAAACGGCTGGCCAATGTTGTAACAATTATACAGCCGATAAATGCACTAAAAATAGCTAAATAGTAGTAGTAGACGCTAGTAGTAGTAGTAGTAGTAGTAGTAGTAGTAGTAGTAGTAGTAGTAGTAGTAGTATTAGCCGATGATTGTTGACTACTACTGGTGTTGATATCAATATTGTTGCTAAATATTGATAACCAAAACGATGAACCAAATAGTAGGCTATTGTATGCAATTTTTGTCGATATGATACCCAGTGAACAGTACAGACCTAACTGTTTGGCATATTTCATATATATCTGCAATATATATAAAACAAAAGTAAGAATTATATATATATATAATTTTATTATATAATAATATATAAAATTGTATATAACTTTGTTTTTGCTGTTAAACTTTTATTTAAAAATAAATAAAATTATATTAAATACATTTTTGTATTTAGTCTGTGCTTTATATATATTAATATATATTGTACTGTATATATACCGTATATACTGTATATATATAAATAAATTAAAAAATATATTTAATTTAATTATCTATATGTAAATATATGTACAGTATATATACAGTTTTTATGTTTATAATAATAATAATAATAATAATAATAATGTTGTATATATATTTATACAGTAAAACATTAGATAAATTATTATGGTATACATACACTAAATTTAACCTGGCCAATTTCTACCGTTTCCATATCAGTCAATGTTTTTGCTATTAAGTCATTTGGTTTTACAATAGTATCTATTGAATTGCTATTATAATAATTATTAATTTTATTATCAATAACTTTACAATCAATTATTGTATTAATTTCATAATCATCATCATAATAATCAATACAAATATTATCAATAATGTTATTATTAATATTATCTGAATTTTTATCGTTATTACTATCAGCTAAATATTGTTGAATTAAATCGAAAAAATGTAAATCATTTTCCAATAGATTATCATAAGTACCGACACTTGTAATTATGCCGTCTTTTATGACAACAATTAGGTCGACATCGGGTAATACAAACAATTGATTTGTTATTAATAAACGGGTTTTATTTCGGAGAATACCGGTTCTCGAGTCGAGTACTTTACTGACAATATATTTGCCCACATGACTGTCCACTAAATTTAAAAAAATATTTTTTAATATTAATAATATAAATAGATATTATTAATATATTATAACTAAATACCGGCAGACAATGGATCGTCGAGTAGGTATAGATCGGCACCGGAATAGACAGCTCGGGCTAAACTGACTCTTTGCTTTTGACCGCCACTCAGATTAACACCTTTTTCGCCGATCTCTGTCTCGTCGCCGTCGGACAGCTGTAGTAAGTCCTGTCTGAGTGCACACGTGTCGAGCACCCGGTCATACAGTTCCCGATTCATGGGTTTACCGAACAATATATTCTCTTTGACCGTACAGTTCAATATCCAGGCCTGTTGTGATACATAAGCTACACTAATACCCGACCTGATGTTGACTCTACCCTTACCGTCACTTATTATATCCATATCGCCAAACAGGGCCGACATCAGTGAACTCTTACCGGACCCGACACTGCCTACTATTGCCACAAACTGGCCATCAGTTACTTTGAGATTAATATTATGTAAAATCGGTTGATTATTATTAGTATTATCACTACTACTACCACTACTGTTACTACTATTAGTATCGGATTCCCAATTAAACGATACATTTTCAACATTAATAATACACTTATTGTTTGATATATTGTTTTCAATATAATTCAAGTGTTCATCACTATTGAGAAACTGTTCAATACGTTTGAATGATACGTAAATCTAAAAATTATTGTTAATATTACTATTAATTTAAAACCAATTATTATAAAAATAATTATTAATCCTATGGGGTTAAGGTTATTATAGGTAAATAATAATTTTTATTATAAAAATAGTTACCAAGGTAATTGCATTAAACGATTGTGGCAATGATAACATTATTTGTCTGATCAAATTAAACAATGATTGCGATACAAATATTTTTGATGCATTTAATTGGTTCAGTTGGTCACCCTGATTGATGGCTACATACGTACAATAGGTAATCAATTGGACGATTACTGGACAGGTAAGGCTTAATACAACATAAACGGTCATAGATTTGCCAAATATAACAAATTTGTCCAACTCTTTGGTCCTAATTTTTTCAACTAAACCCATAAACGCCTCCTCCCAGGCATACAACTGGAAGTCAATTCAGAAAACAATTAATTAAAAAATTAAAATAAAATTAATGAAATACTTTTAAAACTTTAATTCCGTTAAGTATTTCGTTCATCAAGTTTTGACGTTTGTCTTTGATTGACATCAATTGATTAGTCAATAGTACAGTATATAAAGCAATTAAAACATTGATGATAAGCGTTACCAACATATAGGATAGACCGGCAAATGTGGCCACACCTAACTGTAGGTATAACACATAGACGGCTATTATGAGTTGAATAGGATTTGATAGTATTGTAATCAGATTGACGGCTTGCTCTGCGTATAAATACAGTATTTATATTATTTAATTACTATAAGAGAGAGAGAGAGAGAGAGAGAGAGAGAGAGAGAGATAGAGAGTAAAATTTTTGAAGCCCTCGAAATAAACCTATATAAACGTATATAAATATATAATATATATTAATAATAATGAAAATATATATAATAAACAGTTATATTTTTATTAATTTTAGAAAATTAAAAATTTAAATAATATTAATAATATTAATTTTTTTTAATAATTAATATTTTTTTTAATACATTTCAATAATCCTGATATTTGTTTTGTATAATTTTTCATTGGATATATTATTATTAATAATATTTAATAATAAATTTAAATTCAATGAAACAGCATATTTGCTATAATAATAAAATCAATCAATCAATAAACTAACCGCTAATTCGTTGGCAATCAATGGCCATAATGTTGACTATTTCACCGGTAGGTGTGCGCCGTTTGGCACTATTGCTCAGCACTAGTGACTTGCGATAGACGGCTGATGTTAGACACGATTTAATACGTAAACCTTTAAATCAAATACAATCAAATAAATAAATATCAAAAAACTAATACATAATAAATTAATTATATATATATATATATATATATTTTGTTAATCGTTAATTACATGTGACACCGATATACTCGCTAAACATTGCCTGAACAATGGCAGCGATAACATTGATGGCCAACAATAGTATAGTATAGACATAGCCGTGCCATTTGGGAGCACCGGGATCTTCAATAAACTCAATCATTAAACTGTATAATAATAATAATAGGAATATAATTATTTGCACAAAAAATACAGTAAAAAATAAAATTGAATATATTAATAAATAAATAAAAAAAATTTAATTAGTATCTAAAAGTTATTTTTTTAAAAAAACTAATATATAAACATGGACATACTGTAAAATAATTGGCGATACCATTTGCAAACAATATGATAGTATACAAAACAATAGTGACCAAATAATTTTTGGTAAATATAGTTTAAGTATAATGGCAAACAAATTTCTAGATTTATCATGCTTAATTTTATGTTTAATTAGTTTATTATTGTGTGTATTTCTACTATTTATAATATATTTAGCCGATGATGATGATGATGACCATTGTTTTAAAAAGCGCCTATAGTTATAGTCAGTACTGTCCTCCCGGCGCAGTGCCCATAGATTATCAAACACTAATGACTTATTTAGCCAACCTTTCAATAGTAGACGATTTACCCACTGATAGGTTATACGCGATGCATAGGATGCGCCCGATTTGGGACAAACAGTATGTTTGGTCCATATGTCGGAGTCAGTGTTGATATAATTGTTTTTTATTTTTGGTGGTAATTGATCGGCAATTGTACAGTAAATTAATAGACAAACAGTTAGCGCAAAGTTTATACAATAGAGTATGAATTCATAGTTGTATAGCATATCTTGTGTTGCATATGTAGCCACTGATAGACCACCTAAAACAGTGTCCAGTAATAGGTATAACCAAATCCAACCACTGGTTGTAATACCGGACAATCGGTGAACAAAAAACACAAAACAAAGCGCTAGTCTTGTGATTGTTTGTATGGCAACGGCTATAATGTATGCCGTACTGGGACTGTCCGACCATTTATATTTGCGGCACAAACTCAATGCTAACATTGCTATTAGGATACCAGTGCTGGCAATGGCCACAAACAATCTACTGGTGTTATATAAGTTCCATTTGATTACAATTTTATTGCTATCCATAAGTATACTATAGTATTTGTATAACAGGTACGGTATGTATAACCACATGAACAGACTGGGTATCCATACGAACCATGTATTCAGCATACATGAGCTCAATGATGGTCTGGTAGTAAACCATATAATTTGTTTATCCTATTGAAAATTTATTGATAGATTTTCGTAAATTATTTTTATTTTATCTATTATTAGTTATTTAAGTACTTACCAATAGTTTATCGTAACATATATTTTCAAACATTTTTTTTGTAATTTTACTTTTTAAAAAAAAATTGTAAAATAAATAAAAATATTTTTTTTTTACTACATTTCTATTATACTGATATTTGTTTGCTATAATTTTTCCATTTGAATTTTTTTTACTAATATTAATAATAAATTTAAGTTCAATGAAACAGCATATATAAAAACTATAATAAAAAAAACTAAAAAACGATATATAATACATTGACATTGAATTATCAATTAATATATATTTACTATGATACTATTCACTATTACAAAAAAAAATTTTAAATATAAAATAATATATATATATATATATAAATTTATATTTTTATATATACAGTATATACTATATAGTTTATTTAAAAATTAATAATAATATACTACTGTATATAAAACTTATATCATTGCATATAATTTTATACTAATAATTTAATATATTTACTAAATAAATAATTACATTTAAAAAGTTTATCGTTACATATATTTTCAAACATTTTTTATTTGAAATTTTACTCAAAAAAATAACTGTTTATTTAATATATTTTTTACTTTTACATTTCATTAATCCTGATATCTTATTGCTATAAATTTTGAAATATTAATATTAATAATAGATTTAAATTCAATGAAACAGCTTATTTAGCTATATATATAAAGTTATATACGATTAACATTGACATTGAATTAGCAATTAATATAATTTAGTAATTTATAACAAATATATATATATATTGTAATAATATATAAAATATTCATATTTTATTAAAATTAATATAATATACAACTATGTATAAAATTTATTTAATAAAACTTATATTAATAAATATAATTTTGTATTATTGTAATATTAAAAATTAATAAATTAATTAAATAAATTACATACAAATAAATAAATAATTTTTTTAAAAATATAAATATAATACATATTTTTTTATATAACTTGTATTAATAATTATTAAGAAAAATTTATAATTAAGTACTATTACTAAATCAAACAATACCGGCATCACTGGCCAGTGAATAAAAAATTGACAATTTGTTTGCCAGCAAACTGTTGGGTTCGGCAAACTCGGCTACTCGTCCGCTGTCGAGGACTAATACCCGATCGGAGTCCATAATTGTATTGATTCGGTGGGCAATCGTTAGGACAGTCGACCTTTCAATAGTAGCCGATTTACCCACTGATTTTATTATTATTATTATTAATAATGCTTACATGTTTAGCTGATGATGATGATAATGGTAACCATTGTTTCAAAAAGCGCTTATAGTTATAGAGAGTACTGTCCTCCCGGCGCAGTGCCCATAGATCATCAATTACTAGTGACTTGTTTAGCCAACCTTTCAATAGTAGCCGATTTAACCACTGATAGGTTATGTGCGATGCATAGGATGCGCCCGATTTGGGATAAACACTATGTTTGGTCCATAAGTCGGGGTCAGTGTCGGTATAATTGTTGCTATTTTCTGGTGGCAATTGATCGGCAAATGTACAGTAGATTAATAGACAAACAGTTAGCGCAAAGTTTATACAATAGAGTATGAATTCATAGTTTTGTAACATATCTTGTGTAGCATATGTAGCAACTGATAGACCACCTAAAACAGTGTCCAGTAATAGGTATAACCAAATCCAACCACTGGTTGTAATACCGGACAATCGGTGAACAAAAAACACAAAACAAAGAGTTAGTCATTTTTTTTCATTGGAAATTTTTAATATTAATAATAAATTTTAAATCAATGAAACAGCATATTTAATTGTAAAAAATTTTTTATTTAATAACATTGAATTATAAATGAATATAATTTATTATTTACAAAAATAAAAACAAATTATAAATATAAAATAATATATACTTTATATATATATATATACCGGTATATATATATATATAATATACTTTGTTTATTAAAATTAATATAATATACTATTATTTAAATAAACTTATATAAAAAAAATATTAGAATAAAATAGATAATATTAGATTAAATCTATTAAATTTTTAATTAATTATTTATGTTTAATCATTTTTTTATTGCTTTTTAATTTAAATATAAAACTAAACTAAATATTAATGTATATATATTTATATTGTTATTTAAAAAATATAATATAAAAATAGTTTTAATATATTTTGAATATTAATATTTATTCTAAAAATTTATTATTATTTTCTAAATAAAAATTAATTATTTTTTTTATTTAATTATTATAATATATAAATATATATTGTTATTGTTGTTGTCGTTAGTTTATAATGTTTTTCTAAAATATGATTTCCCAATGAATCGCATTTTTCTATTGTAAAAACTTTTATTAGATTTTTTAGTTTTATTATTGTTATTAGTAATAGTAGTAGTATTAGTATTTTCTGGCAAAACACTGGTAGATAATAATACGGGAACTGTAGCTAAAATGTCATTATCATCATCATCATCATCATTGTTGTCAGCGGTGTCTACCGTAGCTGATTGGCAACAATAGCACGACTGTATCATATGGTTGTCCACAAATTGCTCCGGTATTATCCGTGTCGACTGTTTATCGTTATTATTACTATTACTAGTACTACTACTACCACTGGCAGCAGCAGCAGCTACCTGTCCCACATCAATAGCCCGTTCCTCGTAATGTTCCCCAGTATTATCATTGGCATTGAGCACCGGTAGGTCATCGAAATATTCCTCACATTTAGCAAACGCTACCAAACGTTTAGGCTATTATTATTATTTTTTGTTGAAAATAAAAAAAATACAAATTTTAATCTTAAAAAAAAAATAAAAATTTTTTTAGTTTTTTTTTAAAGATATTACTAACGTTTGTATTATTATTATTACTATTTTTTGTTGATGTAGTAGTAGTAGTTGTGTCCAAAAATTTATTATACACACCAATACTACTACCAGTGGCTAATTCATTGTTAATATTTTTTTTGCCTAATAATGATTTATTATTAATAATTTTATCAGAAATTTTTGATTTTTTTGATTTTTTCAGTTTTGTCTGTAATTGCAAATAACGTCTCAATGATGAACCCAATCGTTTAGTATGAGTAGTAGTAGTAGTAGTGTAACGATAATCTATAAACAAAAAAAACAAAAATTATAAAAAATTAATAAATTTCTAATAATTATAATTTTTTTTAAAAAATATATATATATATATATATATATATATATATATATATATAAGTTTATATGTATATATATAAGTTTATATGTATATATAAGTTTATATGTATATATAAGTTTATATATATATATAAGTTTATATGTATATATAAGTTTATATGTATATATAAGTTTATATGTATATATAAGTTTATATATATATATATAAGTTTATATGTATATATATTAATTTTTACCATGCTCAACATTATCACCATCATCATTATTAATTTGATCTAGTTCATCATCATCATTAATATTATCATTGTTGTTTATTGTACCACTAGTACTAGCAATTGTATTATGCATTAAATTTATGGTTTCATCATTATGTGAACTAAATTTATTTTATTTTATTTAAAAATATAAATATTTAATTAAAAAATTATTATTTAATAAATTTTATCAATATATATATATATATATATATATTTAATACATAATAGAGACATACCTGTCCTCTGAATTTCTAGCATTAATACTATAGGAATCGTTTAGTTTGTATTCATCTTCATAGATATATTGTCTAATTTTTATAACAATAACAATGCATATGATAAATATGACCATGGACACTACTATACCAATTAGACTATTCATCAATTGGCTATCGATAATTGCTATATATATAAACAAAAAAATAAATTTTTAGCTAGATAAGTTAAATAAATTATTATTATTTAAAGTTTCTAGATGAATCAAGTTACTTTTAGCATGCTCAATTTGTCTATTATCACCCATAGTTGTAGCTGCACCCAGTTCAATTGCCGGATAGATAACCGGTTGACTATTGCCCAATTGATTGGACGAGTAGACAACAAAATTGTACCGGCTACCTTGATTAATTATGCCATCATTATTGATCAGGAATTTAGCTTGAACATTTGTCAAATTTGCTACTAGACTATCTGTTAGAGCATGGTAAATTTCTAGATGAAACAATTGTTGTTGTTGTTGACCTGCTAATTGGCCACCATTGTTGCCAGGTTGACATTCAAATTCAATAATGTTGCTTGCTGCTAGTTTATTATTATTATTATTATTAATTATCAACTGGCAATTGCTAACTGAATCAGGTGGACCTAGTTGCAACAAAAATTATTAAAAAATAAATTATTTTATTTATATCTATCAATTAAATGTAATAATTTTTTTCCAATGCAATAAATATCTATACTATTGTTTTAATTTACAAATTATTATTATTATTTTTTGTGTGTGAATATTTTTATATTAATAGATTAAAATTTATTTTATTTTTTTTTAAAAAGGTAATATTTTTTTTTAAAAAAATATATTATGTTTTTTTAATTATCTAAGTTTATATTTATTTATTTTGTTCAAATAAATAAAATATTTTATTTAGAAAATAATAATAAATTATTAAAATAATTTTTTTTATTTAATAATTACCTGGCTGAATTTTTAAATAAAACAAACATGGTTGACGTTGCATCATGCCCATACTGTTTTCAGCTAGACACATTATCGTGGCATAGTTGATTAGGGTATTGGTTGGCCTGTAGTTGGTCACACTAGTTGTTATTGTTGTTGATGGTGGCACTACTAGTAAACCATTATCGACATCATCATTGATACCGTTACCAGTGCTGCTAAAGTTTGGATACAATTCAAACAACTCGATGGATGTATTGACAAACCATTTGAATTTAAGTCCAGTTGAGGGCCGGGAGCTAACCGAGCACCGGATGGTATTGTTTTGGTTGCGTACAACATTATAGTATTGTTGCTGATCAGGTTGACATACAGGTGCGTCTATTAGTAGTATTATTTATTTTTTATTAATTTATTATTATTATTAGTAGTAAAATATTTTTAATTGTTTGCAATTTATTACAACTAATTGAATAATAATTATTTATTTATTTTTTAAATACAATATATTTTATTTTAACTAATAGTGATTGTAATTATTTGTAAAATAATAGTAATAGTAATAATTTAGTATATTTTTTAAAAAAGTATAATCTTATTAACAAAAATTTTATCAATAAAATATTTTATTGTTAATATTTAAAAAATAAAAAAAATAAATAAAATTGTTAATAAAAATATAAAAAATAAACTAGCTCTAAAATTAAATACAACTAAAAAAAATTAACCTAAAAAATTAAAAATCAATACAGTAATAGCAATTACTATTAGTAAAAAATAATTTATTTTATTATAAATAAATATTATAATATAAATAAATAATATAATTATTATTCAATTGTAATAAATTGCAAACAAAAAAAAAACAAAACAATAATTATAAAAAAAAAGTTTAAATTAATCAGTAAATTATTCATGCATTTATTGCTTATGTATATAAAAAATATACATATAATTAAACTAACAATTAATTAATTTAAAAAAAAACTATTATATATTATTGACTTACAATTGACATCTAGCATCAATAGGGCACTGGTAGATTTGCCCAGTCGGTTACTGGCTGTACATTGGTAACGGCCTGAATCATTTTTGCTAACATAATTGATTACTAGTGTCTCGTTAGTTAGACTATCCATAAAATAGGATTTTTCCGGTACTAGTTGAACGGGTCGGCCATCCAGTGCCCACTCTAGACGGTCGACCCGTGGATTGGCCATCGTATGGCACCGGATTCTCAGATAGTCACCCTCGCGGACAGGTATTAAACGATTAGTATCCAGGGTTATGTTAATTATTGGTAAATCTATAATATTAATAATATATATATATATATATATTTTTTAGATTATATTTTTTATAAAATAAATATCACAATTATATAACTATAAATATATATATTGTTTATAATAATAATACTAATATTTTTATTAATTAATTATTTTTGTTTATTTTTTAGTTATTATACTAATAAATATATATTTTTATAAAAAAAATTAGATAATAATTATTAATATTACTAAATAGTCTATCAATATATAAATTGTAGTAAAAAAATATTTTATTTGTTAGTTAATATTATATTTAGTTTTAATTAAATTATAATATTAAAACTATAATATTTTTTTTTAAAAATTTAATTAATGTTTGCTATTTATAAAAGTTATTTAATTATTATTTATAGTTTTTTTTATCTAATTTTAAAACAACTAATAGTTTTCTAATATAATAATATCTAATTGAATAACTAATCAATTTTGTTGTTGTTGTTGTAAAATCTATAAAAACAAAATTATTATTTAATAATTATATAAAATAATAATAATTATTATTATTATATACTAATAATACCTAATACTAACATTCAACATTAAGCACCTGACTGTCCTCCAACAATCTATTAGGTATGAGCTGATTGTATACACGACAGACCAGTTGCCTGCTGTTCATAGTATAGTCAATAATTAGGGTAACTGTCGATATAGTGGTGCCGTTGTCCTCGTCGTCGTCATCATCATCAGTAGTATCGGTAGTTATATTTTTACCGATGATTGGCTGGTCATCGATAAGCCATTCAATGGTTACGTTAGGCCGCGAACCGTATGTCGAGCATCGGAATACTGATTGTTGGCCAGCTATGAGAGTCGCTGCCGCCGCCGCCGCCGCTGCCGGCTGTCCTCGGCTTTCATCGGTGGTCATCAGTATTATCGATACGTTTAACGGCATTACTRTATGTTTATGTTCAGATAATAATAGTAATAATAATAATAATAAATATTATAATTATAATAACATTAACTTTATTTTTAGGCTAACTGTGCTCTCTCTCTCTCTCTCTCTCTCTCTCTCTCTCTYTCTCTCTCTTTCTCTCTCTYTCTCTCTCTYTCTCTCTCTTTCTCTCTCTYTCTCTCTCTCTCTCTCTCTCTCTTTCTTTC